>NC_073416.1:1094245-1111745 GCF_028641065.1 Leucoraja erinaceus
GGGACGGGCGACGTTTCGGGTCGAGACCCTTCTTCAGACTCAACCTGAAACGCCCCCCCATTCCTTCTCTCCAGAGATGCTGCCTGTCCCGCTGAGTTACTCCAGCATTTAGTGTCTTATCAGCTAGCTTTATCTTCTCTCATTTAAGGACTACCTTGGTGAGGTGGCGCAGCGGTAGAGTTGCTGCCTCACAGCGCCGGAGACCCGGGTTCCATCCTGACTACGGGCGCTGTCTGTACGGAGTTTGCACGTTCTCTCCCCGTGACCCACGTGGGTATTCTCCGGGTGCTCCGGTTTCCTCCCACACTCCAAAGACGTGCAGGTTTGTAGATGGATTGGCTTGGTGTAAATTGTAAATTGTCCCTAGTGTGTGTGTAGGATAGTTACTTGGTAGGCCGAAAGGCCTGTTTCTGCGCTGTATCTCTGAAGTCTAAAATGTTTCGGATAGTCTTAGTGTACTTAGTGAATCCTGACTGGACAAGTTAGGACACAGATGATTTTGTCCCACCCTGACCACATTAGGCCGGGCACCTTGGGCAAAGGCAGGCATCTTGGGCGTTAAACCCCAACCTGCTTGGCTCGCCCCCTGGCATTGCTTCTCAATGCTGCCAGGAGTGGCTGCACATTGTCACAGTGCCCTCAATGTTGAACAGCCTGCGTTGTCTAAATTGAGCCCGCTCACAGGCCCTTCGGCCCAACGAGTCCGTGCCGACCAGCGATCACCCCGTACACTAACACTAGCACCCTGCCTGCGTTTGGTCCATATCCCTCTCAACCTATTCTATCCAAGTGCCTGTCTAGAGGTTGTACTTTAGACTTTACTTCAGAGATACAGCGTGGAAACAGGCCCTTCGGCCCACCGAGTACGTGCCGACCAGCGATCCCCACACACGAACACTGGGGACGATTCACAAGGAATAGAAGCCACGTAACCTGCAAACCCGCACGTCCTTGGAGTGCGGGAGGAAACCGGAGCGCCCGGAGAAAACCCACGGGGAGAGAACGTGCAAACTCCGCACAGACAGCGCCCGTGGTCAGGATCGACCCTGGCGCGGTGAAGCAGCAGCACTACCCGCTGCGCCACCCAACGCTGCTTAAACGTTGGGGTAGTCCCTGCCTCACCCACCTCGTTCCATACACCCAGCACACTCTGGGTGTCAAAAATGCCCCTCAAGTTACTGTTAAGTCTTGACCCACTCACCTTAAGAAAGGTGAGGAAGGGAATTCAAAGCGTGTAAGAGTATATCACACCTAAGTGTATTTGAAAATCCGAATGCTCATTTCGATGAATCATATGTATGTTGGCATCAGTGTCACTTGGAAACGGGCCCTGCTTTCTGCGTTGCCTCTTAGTCGATTGAGGCCCAGAGTTTATTGTTGTCTTTCAAATGTGCTGATCGCAGCCTGCTGTGGGCGCAGCTCCTCACTGTGGCCGCATTTAAATAGGCCGCAACTCCGCTGGCCATTCGCATTGTCTGCACAGCTGCCTGGCATCTTCAAGGCTCTGCACTGTGTCGCAGTTCTGTCGGATCTTGCAGCTAACTATCGCAAACCGGCATGTGGGGAATAGTCACAAGGTCATAAGCGATGGTAGCAGAATGTGGCCATTCGGCCCACCACGTCTACTCTGCCATTCAATCACGGCTGATCTATCTCTCCCTCCTAACCCCATTCTCCTGCCTTCTCCCCATAACCCCCGACACCCGCACTAATCAACAATCTATCTATCTCTGCCTTAAAAATATCCACTGACTTGTGGCCTCCACAGCCGTCTGTGTGGCAACAAATCCCACAGATTCACCACCCTCTGGCTAAAGAAATTCCTCCTCATTTCCTTCCTAAAGGAACATCCTTTAATTCTGAGGCTGTGCCCTCTGGTCCTAGACTCTCCCACTAGTGGAAACATCCTCTCCACATCCACTCTATCCAGGCCTTTCACTATTCGGTAAGTTTCAATGAGGTCCCCCCCCTCATCCTTCTAAACTCCAGCGAGTGCAGGCCCAGTGCCGTCTAACGATCTGTTGTTCTTCCTGGGCGGCACGGTGGCGCAGCGATAGGCCAGGCCTGGCCTGATTAATTCCACAGCTACAGTACCTCCTTCCACTTTTCAGCCGGCTTAAGGTAGACACAAAATGCTGGAGTCACTCAGCGGGACAGGCAGCGTCTCTGGAGAGAAGGGAATGGGTGACGTTTCGGGTCGAGACCCTTCTTCAGACTGAGAGTCAGGGGAGAGGGAAACGAGAGATATACACTGCGATGTGGAGAGAATATAGAACTAATGGATGAAAGATGCTGCCTGACCCACTGAGTTACTCCAGCACTCTGTGAAACGTCACCTATCCATGTTCTCCACAGATGCTGCCTGACCCGCTGAGTTACTCCAGTGAAACGTCACCTATCTGCATCTGTGGAGAACATGGATAGGTGACGTTTCACAGAGTGCTGGAGTAACTCAGCGGGTCAGGCAGCATCTGTGGAGAACATGGATAGGTGACGTTTCACAGAGTGCTGGAGTAACTCAGCGGGTCAGGCAGCATCTGTGGAGAACATGGAACTCAGCGGGTAGGCAGCATGACGTTTCACAGAGTGCTGGAGTAAACTCAGCGGGTCAGGCAGCATCTGTGGAGAACACGGATAGGTGACGTTTCACAGAGTGCTGGAGTAACTCAGCGGGTCAGGCAGCATCTATGGAGAACATGGATAGGTGACGTTTCACAGAGTGCTGGAGTAACTCAGCGGGTCAGGCAGCATCTGTGGAGCTAAGGAAATAGGCAACGTTTCGGGCCGAAACCCGTAAGGGTTTCGGCCCGAAACATTGCCTATTTCCAGAAGGATTTCGGCCCGAAACGTTGCCTATTTCCTTAGCTCCATAGATGCTGCTGCACCATAACTCAGCGGGTCAGGCAGCATCCGTGGAGAACATGGATAGGTGACGTTTCACAGAGTGCTGGAGTAACTCCGCGGGTCCGGCAGCAGCCGTGGCGAACATGGATAGGTGACATTGCAGGCCGGGACCATCTTCAACCTGTCCCCCTTGCCCTCTGTCTCTCCTCTCTTCCAGCTTTCTCCCCCCCCCCTTCCTTCTCCCCCCACCACAATCAGTCTGCATCTTCTCAAGGCCCAGCGTGCGGACCAGACGCAGCACGGAGCGGCGGAGGACACCAACGGCTACGCTTGGCCAGGCCGACCCTGCAGCGTCGCCATGACAACGGGCCTTCGTGGTCAGGTCAGGAAACGCTGCATTGGCAGCAACATGGCAATTGAAAACGTCACAATCCGGGCGACTCAGTCTACTGCTGTGGTAGACTGTGGAGGCCAGGTCAATGAGTACATTTAAGGCAGAGATAGTACGGGTGTCGGGGAGAAGGCAGGAGAATGGGGCTGTGAGGGAGAGACAGATCGGCCATGATTGAATGGTGTAGTAGACTTGATGGGTGCAGGAATAGAGGCCATTCGGCCCTTCGAGCCAGCACCGCCATTCAATGTGATCATGGCTGATCATCCCCAATCAGTGCCCCGTTCCTGCCTTCTCCCCGTATCCCCTGACTCCGCTATTTTTAGCTCTCTCTTGAAAGCATCCAGAGAACCTGCCTCCACCGCCCTCTGTGAGGCAGAGAATTCCACAGACTCACCACTCTCTGTGAGAAAACCACAGACTCACCACTCTCCGTGAGAAAACCACAGACTAGCCACTCTCTGTGAGAAAACCACAGACTCACCACTCTCTGTGAGAAAACCACAGACTCACCACTCTCGGTGTGAAAACCACAGACTCACCACTCTCTGTGAGAAAACCACAGACTCACCACTCTCTGTGAGAAAACCACAGACTCACCACTCTCTGTGAGAAAACCACAGACTCAGAAAACCACAAACTCTCTGTGAGAAAACCACAAACTCACCACTCTCTGTGAGAAAACCACAGACTCGCCACTCTCTGTGAGAAAACCACAGACTCACCACTCCCCGTGAGAAAACCACAGACTCACCACTCTCTGTGAGAAAACCACAGACTCGCCACTCTCTGTGAGAAAACCACAGACTCACCACTCTCTGTGAGAAAACCACAGACTCACCACTCTCTGTGAGAAAATGGCTGAATGTGCCCAGTGTCAGTACCCAGTGCCAAAACAAATTGACGGGCTGGCGAGCGGATGGGGGCCCGCGCTGGTGCCAGCGTCCGGCGGGCCTCGCTCCTGTGCCGCCATTTTGTGTACAACGTCGAGGCTCCCAGCGACCGCGCCGCGTATCCTCGTGGCGTGGCTGCCCGTCCGGGATACCGGCCTCCCATCCGTGGCGCGCCGCCAGCAAAGTGTCTTGGCACGGTGGACTGGGGTAGAGGTGTTGCCGTGGTAACGGTGAGCCAAGGGCACATCTCACCCGGGCAACAGCCCCAGGAAGTCTCGGTGAAGTCTGCGGGAGTCAACCATTCCCTTCCTCAGGCCACGGCCCAGGAAGGATGCAACGCCCATTATCCTGTGCTTAAACGCAACTACATGCAACCGTGCAGCACCATGCAGGCGCAATACTGCTGCTCAGAACCAACGCATCGTTCACTTCCTCTCTCTCTCTCCCCCCTCCATCTCTCTCCCCCCCCTCCATCTCTCTCCCCCTCCCTCTCTCCCTCTCTCCCTCTCTCCGTCTCCCCCTCTGTCTCTAATAATCGATCGATGCTGATAATAGCGCGGATTCGGTGGGCCGAAGGGCCTGTTAGACAATATGCAATAGGTGCAGGAGTAGGCCATTCGGCCCTTCGAGGGCAGGAAAAATGTTCCCAATGTTGGGCGAGTCCAGAACCAGGGGCTACACACACAGTCTTAGAATAAAGGGGAGGTCATTTAAGACGGAGGTGAGAACAAACTTTTTCACCCAGAGAGTTGTGTGAATTTGTGGAATTCCCTGCCACAGAGGGCAGTGGAGGCCAAATCACTGGATGGATTTAAGAGAGGGTTAGATAGAGCTCTAGGGGCGAGTGGAGTCAAGGGATATGGGGAGAAGGCAGGCACGGGTTATTGATTGGGGACGATCAGCCATGATCACAATGAATGGCGGTGCTGGTTCGAAGGGCCGAATGGCCTCCTCCTGCACCTATTTTCTATGTTTCTATGAGCCAGCATGGCTGATCATCCCCAATCAGTGCCCCCGTTCAACCCTGTTTCCGCGCTGTATCAATAAAGTCTCCAGTAAAGGTCTGGACCCTCTCGCCGTACACGTGTGTCTTTGCCGCGTGTGCGTGTGCGTGTGCATGTGCGTATCAGACTGCAGCAGGGTTACATTTGACTGGTGGTGGACAACTGTCTGGTGCGAAGTGATCACACACTGACCGCCAACAAAGGCCATGCAAAAAGTGCCGATGATAAACATAGACATAGACAATAGATGCAGGAGTAGAGGCCATTCGGCCCTTCGAGCCTGCACCATTCGCCATTCAATATGATCATGGCTGATCATCCAACTCAGTATCCCATCCCTGCCTTCTCTCCATACCCCCTGATCCCTTTAGCCACAAGGGCCACATCTAACTCCCTCTTAAATATAGCCAATGAACTGTGTGGCCTCAACTACCTTCTGTGGCAGAGAATTCCACAGATTCACCACTCTCTGTGTGTGGGGAAAAATGTTTTCCTCATCACGGTCCTAAAAGATTTCCCCCTTATCCTTAAAGGGGACAGGGCTACTGTTGGGCCTGGTGGTGGACTCTGGTTGCGTCAATGGCAACGGGGTGAAAGGTCAAGTGGCGGGGGAGGGGCAATAAGATGGGGTCCAGTTACCAGACGGGCTCGGCGGACTTAGCTCCCCTAATCGCCCCATAATCTCAGCTGGTTCAAAGCTCGGCTCTGCAGTAGTGCAGCGGGTTCGATCCTGACCTCGGGTGCTGTCCGTGTGTGTGTGTGTGTGTGTGTAGTTTGCATGCTCTCCCTGTGGCCTGTGTGGAAGGTTAGCTGGGCCCCTCTGTAAATTGCCCCCGAGTTGTGTATGTTGAGGGATGGAATCTAGGAAGGTAGTTGATGGGAACGCCGGGAGGAAGAGTAGATCAGAGATAGGGAACGGTGAAAGGACTGCTGGGATTACTCAGAGAGCTAATACAGGCTCAACGGGCAGAATGGCCACGAGAAATATAGTGGCGGCACGGTGGCACAGCAGTAGAGTTGCTGCCTCACAGCGCTGGAGACCCGGGTTCGATCCCGACTACGGGTGCTGTCTGTACGGAGTTTGCACGTTCTCCCCGTGACCTGCGTGGGTTTTCTCCGGGTGCTCCGGTTTCCTCCCACACTCCAAAGGACGTGCAGGTTTGTAGGTTCATTGGCTTTGGTATAAGTGTAAATTGTTCCTCTAGTGTGTGTAGGATAGTGTTAGTGTGCGGGGATCGCTGGTCGGTGTGGGCCGAAGGTCCTGTTTCCGCGCTGAATCTGTAAAGTCCACCAAACAGAACTACATTGTAGCTTTTCTCACTTGTCCCACTGGTACTCAGTGTTTGTGGCCGTTCATTCAGCTCGCAATCACCCCCCCCCCCCCCCCCCCCCCCCACCCCCCTCGAATTATCTCCCTCCCCATCTTTAGACTTTAGAGATACAGCGCGGAAACAGGCCCTTCGGCCCACCGAGTCCATGCCGTCCAGCACACGAACACTATCCTACACACACACACTGGGGACAATGTACAATCTTACAGAAGCTGTTCAACGTACAAAGATGCCCAACTCGGGCCTACAATCTGCTCAGGAGCCTTCCGCTCGGGACCCGCCATTGGGCACAGATGGCACACGTGCACCCTCTGGCTCTCATCTGTTGATCCGTCTCTCGGGGCAAGATGCGGGTGGCATCGTGACGGAGCCCGTCAGCCGCGCCCCGCACTCTGACGTCCCGTACAAGCCCCCCGTCTCTGACTGAGCGCTGACTTCCCCCGCCGTTTGGCACGAGGCTCGAGGTCGAATTACGCTGGAAGGTAAAGCCTCCGTCGCAAGAGTTCTGCGGCGCTAACAGCGCTACGTAAATGCAAGTTGTTGTTGTTGGGCGTGAGCGCCGCTGGGTTTGGGAACGCTGGTGGGAGCGAGGGGCGCGGGGGGGGGGGGGGTTTGGCGGACAACCGCCGTGCTGCTCTCTGCCGCCACCGCACGTCTTTCTCCGGCCCTCAACGGTGTCTCAGGCCCGTCCTCGCCCGCAAGACTGGCATGGCTGCCACCTTTGTCTGCCTTTGCCCGCTGTTCACTGGCGACCCACCAACCAGTGAGCCCATGCTGAGCCCGGCTGGCACACAGCTGACCAGAACGCAACTCATTGGCATCAACGATGGCCTCTCTTGAACCCGCTGAGCTTTTGGCCGACTGGGGCGCCAAGGGAGGCACCTCCACTCCCCGCCCCCCCCTCCCCCCACGGGCATCTCCGACTGCCAGGGATGTGGGCAGTGGGCAGGATGCCAGCGCAAATGCCACCTGGCGGGTGAGCAGGAGAGGGGGTCGAGTGCGGCGCTGTGCCCCCCTTCTCCCTTCCCTGGCATGCGCCAACGCTTCTGGTGCCCGCCGTGGCCGGCACGCCCGCTCTCTTGGTTAGAATGTGCATCACGGCACTGAGTGTTGCCCAGGTCCGGTCTAACGCTGCATTCACCCTGTTGGATTTTTTTTCAAGGCTATGGTTTTGTGGATTTCGACAGTCCCGCTGCTGCACAGAAGGCAGTGTCTGCGCTGAAGTCCAGTGGCGTGCAGGCCCAGATGGCAAAGGTAAGGGCACCGTCTCTCACTCGCAACACAGTGCCAGCTGCCCAGTCGCTCCACCATCACCAATCCCTCCTTCCCCTCCCTCCGTTTAGTTGATCTCCAAGCGCCCGCCAGGCGGTAGAGTCGCCGCCTCACCGCGCCAGAGACCCTGGTCCCATCCCGACCACGGGTGCTGTCTGTGTGGAGTTTGCACGTTCTCTCCCCGTGACCTGTGTGGGTTTTCTCCGGGTGCTCCGGTTTCCTCCCACACTCCAAAGACGTGCAGGTTTGTAGGGTAATTGGCTTCGGTAAAGATTGTAAATTGTCCCTAGTGTGTGTGTCGGATAGTGTTAGTGTGCGGGGATCGCTGGTCGGCATGGACTCGGTGGGCCGAAGGGCCTGTTTCCACGCTGTATCCCTAAACTAAACTAAATCCATACCCATTCATTACCCACGTGGGTTTTCTCCGGGTGCTCCGGTTTCCTCCCACACTCCACAAAGACGTGCAGGTTTTTAGGCTCATTGGCTTCTGTAAATTGTCCCCAGTGTGTGTGTGTCGGATAGAATTAGTGTACGGGGTTGATCGCTGGTCGGCACAGACTCGTCGGGCCGAAGGGCCTGTTCCAGACGGCATCCCTAAAGTCTAACGGTGGGACTAGTGTAGATTGGTCGGCATGGTCAAGCGGGGCCGAAGGGCCTGTGTCGACGCTGTGCGACTCTATGGGCGGGCTCAATTGAGAGAACTGGCGAGCCATTCAGCACTGAGGTCACGACAACATGCAGCCATGACAAACGCATGTGAACAACACCAACACACAGGGTGGTGGGCGTGTGGAACGAGCTGCCGGACGAGGCAGTTGAGGCTGGGACTATCCCAACGTTTAAAAGTCACTCGGGCGGGTACATGGAGAGGAGGCGTTCACAGTTGTCCACATGCGTTTCCATATTCCACATGCACAGGGCTGCAGATACACAGCGAGAATCCCGTATCCATGTAAGGCCATCCTCACACACACACACACACACGCGCATTTATCTGCACAGGTCCCTGCGTATGTATCTATACATACACATACACACATATATATATCTATGTATATATATAGCCTTGACCCACGCTGTGAAAACACAGTGCAATCCAACGCTGCTAGCGGGAGGAGACTTCAGCCATAAGAGAATCCATTTGTAAGTTTCTATTTTCGTGCTTTCACCTCTTCAGCGCAAGATATTCTGAGGCTAACGCACTAAATTGGTGCAGAATTTCTGTCAGCTGCCCCCCCAAAGAGGTGAGAAGCGGAGCCAGTGAGTTGAAGTAGCACAGAAAGCAATTTTGAACAAAGGCGTCATTGAATCAATGGGATAGCACAGCACAGGAACAGGCCCTTCGGCCCACACGTCCATGCTGGACACGATGCCGGGTGCAAACTAATCTCCTCTGCCTGCAGGAAGATTGTTCCCGATGTTGGGGAAGTCCAGAACAAGGGGCCACACACAGTTTAAGGATAAGGGGGAAATCTTTTAGGACCGAGATGAGAAGAACTTAAACGGCTGGATTGTAATCGTGTATTGTCTTTCCGCTGACTGGTTAGCACGCAACAGAAGCTTTTCACTGTACCTCGTTACCCGTGACGATGAACTAAAACTGAATCTTTGTGAGTTGCTGCTCGCTGCATAGTTGTGAGCTTCCGCTGCCCGCCAGCCCGCATGCTGCGACGCGCTAATTTCCGCGCAAACGGTCTCGCGGGCGACGCTGCCCTGGGCGCACGGCCAAGCCGCTAACTGCATCGAGCATGCGCCTGGGGACGCTGCAAGCTGCAAGGCCGCATGCCATCGACCGCAGTCAAGTGCTCCAGTCTATGGTGCCCTGCATTGTATCATTGTCTCGGTTAGCCCGACAAACCTGTATCGGCTCAGGAACTTTGCACTGTGGCTTTTTGTTCTGCAAATCAAACTTTGCACCCCGTGTCGACGTTTTCCTTTGTTGAAGTGCACCTTGGCATTTGTGAAAATGGCCGGCTCCACCCAGAGCTTTGGGGCAGGTTGGTGGTTGATTTAACCCTCGAGGAACAAATTGCAGGCATATATCTGGACACACTTTGTATCCTCGCTGTACTGCAGTGAAACGCAAGTGCCTTCTTGCCATCGCCTTTCATGCCATGGGCTCAGATTCATAACACCTTGCAGCGTTGAGCAGAAGTGCTGGAGGAACTCAGCAGGTGGAGGGAGATGGACAGGTGACGTTGCAGGTCATCGAAACATAGACAATAGTTGCAGGAGTAGAGGCCATTCGGCCCTTCACTATGATCCAGCACCGCCATTCACTATGATCATGGCTGATCATCCACAATCAGTTCCCCGTTCCTGCCTTCTCCCCCATATCCCTTGATTCCGTTAGCCCCAAGAGCTAAATCTAACTCTCTCTTGAAAACATCCAGTGAATCGGCCTCCACTGCCTTCTGTGGCAGAGAATTCCACAGATTCACAACTCTCTGGGTGGAAAAAGTTTTTCCTCATCTCAGTCGTAAATGGCCGACCCCTTATTCTAAAACTGTGTGTGTGGCCCCTGGTTCTGGGCTGCAGAATGGTCGGGTTGGGGCCATTTCTTGAGAATGGAGTAGAGGGGAGGTAGCTGGGAGAAGGAAGTGAGGGGAAGGGGTGGGGACAAGAGCTGGCAAGTGAGGTCCTATGTAACGTCACGGTCAAGTAGGTGGGTGTTTGTGATCTAGGTGGTGATGAAGGGAGGCTGTCGGCTCTTGATACAGCCTGCACTCCTAGGCCTGCTCCACCGGCCCTCCCACGGCAGCACCACACACCCGGGGCCACGCTGCCTCCAGCGGCCTTCTGTTTTGCCCCAGCCTTGCAGAACCGGCATACACTTCCAGTCCTGTAGATTGTGAGTTATTTAGCCCTCGAACACAACAGACAGGGCACCTGACAGAAGCATTGCAGTGATCCAGCAGTGACGTCCCGTGTAGGAATGCCAACCAGCCCGAAAATCAGGTTTTGATGCGGTTTTCGAAGAGGGTGTCATCAAGAGACCAACCCTTTTCTGAACTTCACAACACCCTTCTTTTGCCGGCAGTTCCTGAGGGAATGTGTGACATAGGAAAATAGATGCAGGAGTAGGCCATTCGGCCCTTCGAGCCAGCACCGCCATTCAATATGATCATGGCTGATCATCCACAATCAGTACCCCGTTCCTGCCTTCTCCCCATATCCCTTGATTCCGTCAGCCCTAAGAACTAAATCTAACTCTCTCTTGTGTAACATAAACTCGAGCAGAATGTGTGCTGCGTGATTTCAAGTGAGCTGCAGAGAGATAACAGGCGGAAAGATATCAGTTTTGTTCAGACCAGCTTAATTTAACAGGATTATCTCTTGATCGTTCGATCTAAAGAATTAGATCGAGAGATATATTCACTGGAATTTAGAAGGATGAGAGGGATTCTTCTAAAAAACGTATAAAATTCTTGAGGAATTGGACAGGCTGGATGCAGGAAACATGTTCCCGATGTTGGGGGAGTCCAGAACCAGGGGTCACACACACACAGTTTAAGAATAAGGGGTCGTCCATTTAGGACTGAGATGAGGAAAAACCTTTCCACCCAGAGAGTTGTGAGTCTGTGGAATTCTCTGCCACAGAAGGCCAATTCACTGGATGTTTTCAATAGAGAAAGTTAGATTTAGCTGTTATGGCTAACAGAGTCAAGGGATATAGGGAGAAAGCAGGAACGGGGTAGTGATTTTGGATGATCAGCCATGATGATTTTGGATGGCGGTGCTGGCTCGAAGGGCCGAATGGCCCATTCCTGCATCTTTTTTCCATGTTTCTTTGTCTTTGGACCGCGATTGAGGGCAGAGGGGTGTGGACATGTGGGCTTGGCGGGTGGAGGGGGGGAGGGGAGGGGGGGGGGGGTCGGATAGAGAAGGGAGTAGCTTGTGTTAAGTCATTGACACAGTTCAGCCATGGCAACTGCCAGCGTTTGTAATGACGTAAGTCAGTAAGTAATTTTATTGGCCAAGTATTCACATACAAGGAATTTGCCTTGGTGCTCCGCCAAGGCTCGTCGCTCAAAGCCGAGTGTGACCTCACATTAAAATGGACTGCCACGCTCACCAAAATCCAGAATTCATCAAGATAGTGGCCATCATCTGATTAACTATTTCACTCAGAGGGTGGTGGGTGTATGGAACGAGCTGCCAGAGGAGGTAGTTGAGGTAGGGACTATCACATTGAATGGCGGTGCTGGCTCGAGGGGCCGAATGGCCTCCTCCTGCACCTATTGTCTATTGTGTATTGACTAAAGGACACTTCGACAGGTACATGCTTTGATGTAGATGGGGCCCATCGCAGGGCATCTTGGTCGACTAAGGTGAGTTGGGCTCAAGAGCCTTTTTCTGTGCTTAGATACAGCATGGAAACAGGCCCTTCAGCCCACCGAGTCCGCATCGACCAGCGATCCCCGCACGCTAACACTATCCCTACACACACTGGGGACAATTTACATTTATACCAAAGCCAATTAACCTGCAAACTTGTACGTCTTTGGAGTGTGGGAGGAAACCGGAGCACCCGGAGAAAACCCACGCAGGTCACGGGGAGAGAACGTGCACAAACTCCGTACAGACAGCGCCTGTGGTCGGGATGGAACCCCCGGGCCTCTGGCGCCGTGTGGCGGCAACTCTACGCGCTGCGCCACCGCGCCGCCCTCTTTTGTAAAAGGCGGAAAGGAAAGCCATTGTAAACGAGGGAGGTCACCCGGGAAATAGTCTGATGGATGGCCGATGAGTGTGGGCAGTCTGTGCCCGGTTCGGGCAAGGGCGGGCTCCACCCAGGCTGGTGCCCATTCACCGTCTGGGGTGGTGGAATGGGAGCAGCGGTTGGAGAGGAGGGGGAGAAGGGGGTCTTTGTTGGTGGGGAGGGTCTGCTGCTCTCAAAGGGGACCGTCCAGAGTTGGCGGGCAGAGTGGGGAGCGTGCGGGAATGCGATGCTGAAGCCGCCATCTTATTAAGCGGGCGGGCTGCCACGAGGGGCCGAATGGTCCACTCTTACTCCTGTTTCAGCTCTGCACAAGTTTAGGGTGTTTGAAGAGAATGGAGGGGTGATCTTATAGAGGTGTACAAAATCATGAGAGGAATAGATCGGGTAGATGCACAGAGTCTCGTGCCCAGAGTAGGGGAATCGAGGACCAGAGGACACAGGTTTAAGGTGAAGGGGGAAAGATTGAATAGGAATCTGAGGGGTAACTTTTTCACACAGAGGGTGGTGGGTGTATGGAACGAGCTGCCAGAGGAGGTAGTTGAGGCTGGGGACTATCCCAACGTTTATGAAACTATTAGACAGGTACATGGATAGGACGGGTTTGGAGGGATATGGGCCAAACGCGGGCAGTTGGGACTAGTGTAGATGGGACATGTTGGCCCAGTGTGGGCAAGTTGGGTATGTTACAAGGTCATAAGGAATAGGAGTACAATTAGGCCATTCAGCCCATCAAGTCTACACCGCTGATCTATCTCTCCCTCCTAACGCAGGAAGTTGGGACTAGTGTAGATGGGATATGTTGGCCGGTGTGGGCAAAAGGAGTTTGGCCCATATCCCTCCAAACCTGTCCTGTCCATGTACCCGTCCAACTGTCTCTTAAATGTTGTTACAGTCCCAGCCTCAACTATCTCCTCTGGAAGCTCATTCCGTACACCCACCACCCTCTGTGTGAAGAGGTTGCCCCTCAGATTCCTATTGAATATTTTCCCCCTTCATCTGACATGTCCTCTGGTCCTCGATTCCCCTACTCTGGGCAAGAGGAGTGTATCTACCCGATCGTTTCCCCTCATGATCTTGTGTGCCTCTATGAGACCCTTCTCCTGAACTAGCGTGCTTCAACCTCTCCCTGTAGCCCAGACCCTGTGTGTCTACCCGACCCCTATTCCTCTGGTGATCTTGTGCCCGGGGCTGTGGCGGGCATGGTTACGGCAAGCGCTGGTGGACTGAGGCCCTTGTGTGCTTCCCCTGCAGCAACAAGAACAAGACCCGACGAACCTGTACATCTCCAACCTGCCGCCCTCCATGGACGAGCAAGAGCTACAGAACATGCTCAAGCCCTTTGGCCAAGTCATCTCCACCAGGATATTGCGCGATGCCAACGGTACCAGCCGAGGCGTTGGCTTTGCCAGGTGAGAACCGCTTTGGGGCAAACCCGTACATAGTAAAGGTCAGGACTAGTGGGGTACCGCAAGGCTCAGTACTGGGACCCCAGCTATTTACAATATATATTAATGATCGGGATTAGGGTATTGAAGGCAATATCTCCAAGTTTGCGGATGACACTAAGCTGGGGGGCAGTGTTAGCTGTGAGGAGGATGCTAGGAGATTGCAAGGTGACTTGGATAGGCTGGGTGAGTGGGCAAATGTTTGGCAGATGCAGTATAATGTGGATAAATTTGAGGTTATCCATTTTGGTGGCAAAAACGGGAAAGCAGACTATTATCTAAATGGTGGCCGATTGGGAAAGGGGGGACATGCAGCGAGACCTGGGTGTCATGGTACACCAGTCATTGAAGGTAGGCATGCAGGTGCAGCAGGCAGTAAAGAAAGCGAATGGTATGTTACCTTTCATTGCAAAAGGATTTGAGTATAGGAGCAGGGAGGTTCTACTGCAGTTGTACAGGGTCTTGGTGAGACCACACCTGGAGTATTGCGTGCAGTTTTGGTCTCCAAATCTGAGGAAGGACATTATTGCCATAGAGGGAGTGCAGAGAAGGTTCACCAGACTGATTCCTGGGATGTCAGGACTGTCTTATGAAGAAAGACTGGATAGACTTGGTTTATACTCTCTAGAATTTAGGAGATTGAGAGGGGATCTTATAGAAACGTACAAAATTCTTAAGGGGTTGGACAGGCTAGATGCAGGAAGATTGTTCCCGATGTGTTGGGGAAGTCCAGGACAAGGGGTCACAGCTTAAGGATAAGGGGGAAATCCTTTAAAACCGAGATGAGGAGAACTTTTTTCACACAGAGAGTGGTGAATCTCTGGAACTCTCTGCCACAGAGGGTAGTTGAGGCCAGTTCATTGGCTATATTTAAGAGGGAGTTAGATGTGGCCCTTGTGGCCAAGGGGATCAGAGGGTATGGAGAGAAGGCAGGCACGGGATACTGAGTTGGATGATCAGCCATGATCATATTGAATGGCGGTGCAGGCTCGAAGGGCCGAATGGCCTACTCCTGCACCTATTCTCTATGTTTCTATGTTTCTATGTAAAGGTCACAACGGTGGTAGACAAAAGTGCTGGAGAAACGCAAAGGAAATGTGGAGGGGAGAGAGAACGTGCAAACTCCGTACAGACAGAGAAACGCAACGGTGGGTGGAGGGGAGAGAGAACGTGCAAACTCCGTACAGGCAGCACCCGTAGTCAGGATGGAACACGGCGCTGTGAGGCGGCAGCTCTGCCGCTGCGACACCGTGCAAGGATGGCGGGCATGGCTCGATGGGCCGAATGGCCTACTCCTGTGGCTCCTGACATGCACCCTGATTCCTCGCCAGGCATTTCAGCTGCTGTCGACAACATGACCACTGCTGGCGTTTCCTTATAAACGTCGCCTATTCCTTCACTCCATAGACGCTGCCTTACCCGCTGAGTTACTCCAGCAGGTAGACAAAAATGCTGGAGAAACTCAGCGGGTGCGGCAGCATCTGTGGAGCGAAGGAAATAGGCAACGTTTCGGGACGAAACCCGGAAGGGTTTCGGCCCGAAACGTTGCCTATTTCCTTCAGGATTTCGGGTCTGAAGAAGGGTTTCGTCCCGAATAGGCAATGTTTCGGGCCGAAACCCTTCTTCAGACTGATGTAGGGTGGGAAGAAGCAAGGAGAAAGGATGAGGAGGAGCCCGAGGGCTGAGGGGGGAGCTGAGAAGGGGAGGAGACAGCAAGAGCTACCGGAAATAGGAGAATCCAATGTTTCTGCCGCTAGGGTGCAGACTGCTCAAGCCCGGAATATGAGGTTGTGTTCTTAAACACAAAGGGCGTAACGGATACTTAGGTTTAAATACCACGGCCTTGGGAAACAGGCGGTCTCCAGCAAGTGGCCGCCAACTCCTCGATGTTAGGCCGCAGTGCGGACGGAGATACGACACGGAAAAAAATCACATCTCCGTCGAGGGTAGAGATTAGAAAACGTTTCGTTTCCCCCCAATCTCCCCCCCCCCCCCCCCCCCCCCCCTCCCCCCCCCCCCCCCACATAAAAACAAGCTAAAGAACACTAAAACATTCATTTAACACATATTATTAAAACACATGGAAGGAACGGACTATGTGTATTTGTGAGTATGTGCATATATACATAGAAACATAGACAATAGGTGCAGGAGTAGGCCATTCGGCCCTTCGAGCCTGCACCATTCCATTCAAATACGATCATGGCTGATCATCCAACTCAGTATCCCATCCCTGCCTTCTCTCCATACCCCCTGATCCCTTTAGACACAAGGGCCACATCTAACTCCCTCTTAAATATAGCCAATGAACTGTGTGGCCTCAACTACCTTCTGTGGCAGAGAATTCCACAGATTCACCACTCTCTGTGTGTGAAAAAAAATGTTTTTCTCATCTCGGTCCTAAAAGACTTCCCCCTTATCCTTAAACTGTGTGGCCCCTTGTCCTGGACTTCCCTAACATCGGGAACACTCTTCCTGCATCTAGCCTGTCCAACCCCTTAAGAATGTTGTACGTTTCTATAAGATCCCCCCCTCAATCTTCTAAATTCTAGCGAGTACAAGCCGAGTCTATCCAATGTTTCTTCATATGAAAGTCCTGCCATCCCAGGAATCAGTCTGGTGAACCTTCTCTGTACTCCCTCTATGGCAAGAATGCCTTTCCTCAGATTAGGAGACCAAAACTGTACGCAATACTCCAGGTGTGGTCTCACCAAGACCCTGTACAACTGCAGTAGAACCTCTCTGCTCCTATACTCAAATACTCTATGGCAAGAATGTCTTTCCTCAGATTAGGAGACCAAAACTGTACGCAATACTTCAGGTGTGGTCTCACCAAGACCCTGTACAACTGCAGTAGAACCTCCCTGCTCCTATACTCAAATCCTCTGTGGCAAGAATGTCTTTCCTCAGATTAGGAGACCAAAACTGTACACAATACTCCAGGTGTGGTCTCACCAAGACCCTGTACAACTGCAGTAGAACCTCCCTGCTCCTATACTCAAATCCTCTATGGCAAGAATGTCTTTCCTCAGATTAGGAGACCAAAACTGTACGCAATACTCCAGGTGTGGTCTCACCAAGACCCTGTACAACTGCAGTAGAACCTCCCTGCTCCTAGACTCAAATCCTCTATGGCAAGAATGTCTTTCCTCGGATTAGGAGACCAAAGCTGTACGCAACACACACATTGAACTTTTTTTCTCGTTTATCATATTGTTTACAGTGTGCTATGTTTCCATGTTTAAGAAGGAACTGCAGATGCTGGAACATCGGAGGAAGACAAAAGTGCTGGAGGAACTCAGCGGGTGCAGCAGCATCTATGTGGAGCGAAGGAAATAGGCAACGTTTCGGGACGAAACCCTTCTTCAGACCCGAAATCCTGAAGGAAATAGGCAACGTTTCGGGCCGAAACCCTTCCGGGTTTCGTCCCGAAACGTTGCCTATTTCCTTCGCTCCATAGATGCTGCTGCACCCGCTGAGTTTCTCCAGCACTTTTGTCTACCTGGGTTTCCATATTGTGTCGTGCTGCTGCAAGTAGGACTGTCATCGTTCTATCTGGGACACAGGGCAATAAGACACTCTTGACTTATTGTAGCTGGG
>NC_073416.1:1116745-1126745 GCF_028641065.1 Leucoraja erinaceus
GGAGGAGGCCCAGGACAGAAAGGCCAGTGTGGGAATGGGAAGGGGAGTTAAAAATGGTTGGCAACCGGGAGGTTTTGAGGAAGGAACTTAAAGGGGAGGAGAATCTGGGGACGTTAAATTTCATAGGCGATAGGAGCAGAATGAGGCCATTCGGCCCATCCAGTCCACTCCGCCATTCAATCACGGCTGATCTATCTCTCCCTCCCAACCCCATCTTCCTGCCTTCGTAACCTCCCGTAACCCCCGACGACCGTGTCAGTGGACCTGTACCGGGGGGTAAATATACGATTGTGGAAGGTGCCATCTCGGACGGTGATGCTGCCCCACTGTGTCACAGTCAACACCCACCTAGGCCCGAAGCCTAACCACTAGTTCAACGATATGGCATCGTCACACGTCCCGGGGTGCAGTGAAATGCTTTCTTTTGCACACACACACACCCTGGTAAAATCACGTATTAGACTTCACCACGGCAGCACACTAGAGTTGACACATGTCTGGCTCATCAAACAATCTTGTCGTCTGCGAACTGGGCCCCCCGCACCTCCTTAGTTCTCGGCAGCCCCACCCCGCTGGGCCCCCCCCCTACATTCTCGATGTACCCCTCCTCTCTCCACAACGGCCCCCCTCACTCTCTGACCCCCCCCCACTCTCCGACCCCCCCCTCTCTCTCTCCGACCCCCCCCCTCTCTCTTTCTCTGACCCCCCCTCTCTTCTCTCTCTGACCCCCCTCTCTTTCTCTGACCCCCTCTCTCTCTCTCTGACCCCCCTCTCTCTCTCTCTGACCCCCCCTCTCTCTCTCTCTCCCCCCCCCCCCCTCCTCTCTCTCTCCGACTGACCCCCCCTCTCTCTCTCTCCGACCCCCCTCTCTCTCTCTCTCTCTGACCCCCCCTCTCTCTCTCTCCGACCCCCCCTCTCTCTCTCTGACCCCCCCCTCTCTCTCTCTCTCTGACCCCCCCCTCTCTCTCTCTCTGACCCCCCCCCTTCTCTCTGACCCCCTCTCTCTCTCTCTCTCTCTGACCCCCCCCCTCTCTCTCTGACCCCCCTCTCTCTATCTCTCTCACTCCGACCTCCCCCCTCTCTCTCTGCGGGGCGGGCCGGGCCCCTGCGGTGTACCCCAGGAGGGGAGATGGGAGACCCCCTTTGCGTGGGGAGGGGGGGGGGGTGGGGGGGGCTGATGATGGCGAGGGGGACTGGGGAATGGGGGGGTAAAGGCTCATTGTCAGCGTTGCCCTTTGCTCCTGCAGGGAGCAGTGCTCACCCCCACGATGGATCACACCATGTCGATGCAGCCCACGTCAATGATGGGACCATTAACCCAGCAGCTCAGCCATCTCTCCCTGGGCAGTGCGGGAGCGGTAAGTGCCGCCTGGCAGTGTGGCCCACAACCAACCCCTCCCCCCCACCCACCGCTCGCCAGATCCAGCGCGGAAACAGGCCCTTCGGCCCACGGCCCACGACGACCAGCGACCCCCCCGCACACGGACACTATCCTGGCACCTGTTATGTGTCACTTTGCCAAATGCATCCTGCTCTACATGGCATGTAGACTTGGCCCACTACGTCGAGCCCGGCTTGTGGATAAGTTGCCAAAATAAAGATTGAATAGTAGGCGCACGTTCCCTTCGTCTCCACTGCCTAGAAGAGGGGCAATCTCACCCCACCCCCTCCTCACCCCTCCCCTCACCCGCCCCCTCCCCCCCCCATTCCCCCCCCTCACACCCCCTCCCCTCCCCCATCGTCCCCCCATCCCCCCTCCTATCGCCCCCTAGAAGAGAATCTCTCCCACCCCCTCCCCCCCCCCTCCCCAACCTATCCCTGCCCCCATCCCCCTCCCTCAACCCCCCCTCCCCTCCTCCCCCCTCCTATCGCCACTGCCTAGAAGAGGGGAAATCCACCCACCCCCTCACTGCCTAGAAGAGGGGCAATCTCACCACACCCCCTCCCCACCCCCCCCCCCCCCCACCCACCTCCCCCTCCACATCCTAGAAGAGGGGCAATCCATCCCCATCCCCCTCTCCCCATCCCCATCCCCATCCCCATCCCCCCTCCCCCCCACACCCATCACCCTCCCCACCTCCCCCATCCCCCATCCCCATCCCCCCTCCCCCCCTCCCCCCCCACCCATTCCCCTCCCCCACCACCCACCCCCCCCCACCCCCCCCTCCCCCTCCCCCACCCCCCCCCCCAACCCCCCCCCCCACCCCTCCCCCTACCCCCACCCCCTCCCCCACCCCCATCCCCCCCCCCCCTCCCAGAGGGTTCCAGAGGGTTGGGTGTGAGCCTGTGTGGAGCGTTGCTTTGTCACCTTGCCTGTACTAACGGCTTTGTCCTTTTGCAGTACCTGCCTGCCACCACGGCGATACAAGGGACGTACATTCCCCAGTACAACCCCATGCCTCCGTCCAACGTGTCTGTCGAGGTAAGCCCCGCGCGCGCCTTCACCTGCTGGGCGGCCATTTTGTCCCGCCTCGCCTCGCCGCTCCCTCCAGCCCCCTCCGCTGGAGTGACCCCGAACCGAGCCCAGCCCATTTGCCCCGGAACCAGGAACAGGACAGTACAGCACAGCAACAGGCCCTTCGGCCCAACTTGCCCACACTGGCCAACATGTCCCATCTACACTAGTCCCACCTGACTGCGTTTGGCCCATATCCCTCCAAACCCGTCCTATCCATGTACCTGTCTAACTGTTTCTTAAACGTTGGGATAGTCCCAGCCTCAACTACCTCCTCTGGCAGCTCGTTCCATACACCCACCACCCTCTGTGTGAAAAAGTTACCCCTCAGATTCCTATTAAATCTTTCCCCCTTCACATTAAACCTATATCCTCTGGTCCTCGATTCTGGGCAAGAGATTCTGTGCATCTACCCGATCTATTCCTCTCATGATTTTGTACACTGTAGGATTTTGCACCATGAGAAAAAGGTTCTGACTGTCTACCCTCTCTGCACATCTCGTAATTTACCTGTGAAACGTCACCTATCCATGTTCTCCACAGATGCTGCCTGGCCCGCTGAGTAATGGTGCAGCAGCATCTATGGAGCGAAGGAAATAGGCAACGTTTCGGGCCGAAATCCTTCTGGAAATAGGCAACGTTTCGGGCCGAAACCCGGAAGGGTTTCGACCCGAAACGTTACCTATTTCCTTAGCTCCACAGATGCTGCCTGACCCGCTGAGTTACTCCAGCACTCTGTGAAACGTCACCTATCCATGTGCTCCACAGATGCTGCCTGACCCGCTGAGTTATTCCAGCACTCTGTGAAACGTCACCTATCCATGTTCTCCACAGATGCTGCCTGACCCGCTGAGTTACTCCAGCACTCTGTGAAACGTCACCTATCCATGTTCTCCACAGATGCTGCCTGACCCGCTGAGTTACTCCAGCACTCTTTGAAGCATCATCCTATCCATGTTAATTCAGAGATGCTGCCTGACCCGCTGAGTTACTCCCCTCTTCCCACCTCTCCTCCCCCCCCCCCCTCTCTCTCTCTCCGCTCTCCCTCCCCGTCTCTCCCCTTCCCTCTATATATTCCCCTCTCTCTCTCTCTCCGCCCTCTCTCTCTCTCTCTCTCTCTCTCTGTGTGACGGCCACTGTGTGTGTGTGACATCTCCACCTTACCCCATTGCAGGAACCCAACGTCCAGCAGCAGGTTTCTCTGGAAACGACCTCTGACCCCGCAAGCTATCCTACCAGCAGCACAGCAAGTAAACCTGAGGTACCGCACACACACGCTACCCCACCTCCCCCCCTCTCCTCTGCCTCCCCCCCCCCCCCCCCCCCCCCCCCATCTCCCCCTCTCCACCCACTTCCCCCACCGCCACCCCCCCTCGCTCACTCGCGCTGTGAAGGCTTCCACCCATCTTAGGCCGCACGGTGGCAAGGCGGTAGAGTTGCTGCCTCACGGTGCCAGAGACCCGGGTTCCATCCTGACCGCGGGCGCTGTCTGTACGGAGTTTGCACGTTTTCTCCCCGTGACCTGCGTGGGTTTTCTCCGGGTGCTCCGGTTTCCTCCCACACTCCGTGCAGGTTAATTGGCTTCTGTAAATTGTAAATTGTCCCTAGTGTGTGTGTGTAGGATAGTGCTAGCGTGCGGCGTGATCGCTGGCTGTGATGCTAGTCGTAGCTACTCGTGGCATCACGTAGGTCGGGGCGTTTTTCTAGCCTGATGAAAAACGTCCACGTGTAAAAAAAGGTTGTGAATTAGGTCGTGAAAGTGGGACGGCCCTTAACTGGAGCTTGATCATACAATGGCGACATTCAGACACTGCGACGCTGACGTGTGGAAACTTGCTGGCCAGAAAAACGCCCCGACCTACATAGAAAATAGGTGCAGGAGTAGAGGCCATTCGGCCCTTCGAGCCTGCACCATTCGCCATTCAATATGATCATGGCTGGTCATCCAACTCAGTATCCCATCCCTGCCTTCTCTCCATACCACATGATACCTTTAGCCACAAGGGCCACATCTAACTCCCTCTTAAATATAGCCAATGAACTGTGGCCTCAACTACCTTCTGTGGCAGAGAGTTCCAGAGATTCACCACTCTCTGTGTGAAAAATGTTTTTCTCATCTCGGTCCTAAAAGATTTCCCCCTTATCTTTAAACTGTGACCCCTTGTCTTGGACTTCCCCAACATCAGGAACAATCTTCCTGCATCTAGCCTGTCCAACCCCTTAAGAATTTTGTAAGTTCCTATAAGATCCCCCCTCAATCTTCTAAATTCTAGCGTGTACAAGCCGAGTCTATCCAGTCTTTCTTCATATGAAAGTACTGACATCCCAGGAATCAGTCTGGTGAACCTTCTCTGTACTCCCTCTATGGCAAGAATGTCCTTCCTCAGATTAGGAGACCAAAACTACACAATACTCCAGGTGTGGTCTCACCAAGACCCTGTACAACTGCAGTAGAACCTCCCTGCTCCTATACTCAAATCCTCTATGGCAAGAATGTCTTTCCTCAGATTAGGAGACCAAAACTGTACACAATACTCCAGGTGTGGTCTCACCAAGACCCTGTACAACTGCAGTAGAACCTCCCTGCTCCTATACTCAAATCCTCTATGGCAAGAATGTCTTTCATCAGATTAGGAGACCAAAACTGTACACAATACTCCAGGTGTGGTCTCACCAAGACCCTGTACAACTGCAGTAGAACCTCCCTGCTCCTATACTCAAATCCTCTATGGCAAGAATGTCTTTCATCAGATTAGGAGACCAAAACTGTACACAATACTCCAGGTGTGGTCTCACCAAGACCCTGTACAACTGCAGTAGAACCTCCCTGCTCATATACTCAAATCCTCTATGGCAAGAATGTCTTTCCTCAGATTAGGAGACCAAAACTGTACGCAATACTCCAGGTGTGGTCTCACCAAGACCCTGTACAACTGCAGTAGAACCTCCCCTGCTCCTATACTCAGATCCTCTATGGCAAGAATGTCTTTCATCAGATTAGGAGACCAAAACTGTACACAATACTCCATGTGTGGTCTCACCAAGACCCTGTACAACTGCAGTAGAACCTCCCTGCTCCTATACTCAAATCCTCTATGGCAAGAATGTCTTTCATCAGATTAGGAGACCAAAACTGTACGCAATATTCCAGGTGTGGTCTCACCAAGACCCTGTACGTGAATTAGGTTGTGAAAGTGGGACAGGCCCTTTAATTGTCCCCTCTGGAAAAATTGTGTGTGTAGAATCGGTGGGGGTGGGGGTATAAATGGGGCGGTTGACACAAAGTGCCCGTGCGCGCTGTGCCTCGATGAACTCTCTGACCCCCGGCCTCTTCCTTTGCAGACATGAGCGTGAGACGGTGGAAGACCAGCTCTCCTGAACCGCAGTGAGACGGAAACACAAAACTGCTCTGGAGAGGGGCAAACAAAAATCACAGAGAAATTTTTTTTGCACAAGATTTGGAAACAAAAAAAAACACACACAGTAAAGCTTTTCCTTTTATTTGTAAGACATTCAACAAAGAAAGAAAAAAAAACACAGCTATTTTGATAAACTTTCTACTTCAAACTAACCAGACATACCAAACTGCTGACAGAATGTGTGAAAAAGAGGTTTATTTTGTTACAGGAAAGAGAGCATATTTTTTTGGAAAATCTATCGCAAATCATTATTTAAGCATTCTGAATCTGCTCAGAGTGACAGAGGAGAATATTACACATCAGATGTCTTTTTAGCCTTGATAAAAACATTTTTTTTTTTGGTTTTTTTGGTTTTTTTTGTAAAAAAAAAAAAAATGGCAGGTTCTTGGCCATCACTTGGGTGAGAGCTACGACCATGTACAGTCGCGATCTTACATTGATTTTGCTCTTGTCTGACAATTTTACAATGCTGCGGTGCTGAGTGCAATCTCACTTCTGTTCCTTTCTCCTTTTTAATGACCTTTTGTGGGAACACGATAATGAAACGAGGACAAAACGAAAAAAAAAAAAAAAAAAAAAAAAAAAAAAAGAACGCAACTTCAAATGACTGCTTTGGCTTCATCCAGTTCCTTCTCACGTCACCCGCCAAATTCAACCTCGCCGTTGCGATTGGGACTCTAATTAGAGGGGGGACAGATTTCATTAGTGGCTGCCTTCAAAAAAACAATGGCTTCCGGCTGGTTTGTGCTCAGGGTTTAGTGACACAGCAGGCCCTTCGGCCCAGCGAGTCCGTGCCGACCAGCGATCACTCCCACGGTACAATAGCATCGCCCTGCACACACTAGGGCCAATTTACAATCTGTACTGAGGCCAGTTAGTCTACAAACCCCGCACGTCTGTGGAGTGTGTGTGGGAGGAAACCGGAGCGCCAGGAGAAAACCCACGGGGGGTAACGTGCAAACTCCGCACAGACAGCACCCGTAATCGGGATGGAACCCGGGTCTCGGGCGCTGTGAGGCGGCGACTCTACCGCTGTGCCACCGTGGCCGTCCTATGGGTCAGAATCCTTCATCTCCAGTCATGAAAGTTCCCAAGTCGCAAGGTTTTGCAGGGCAGGGTGCCACCTTGCATGCCAGCTCTTTGACTGATGCCACTCACCCACCAGCAGCTACCCGGGTACGATATCCCCATGGACGCATCACGGTGGAGTTGCCCAATCTCCCGTTGTATCGTGCTGTGGGCTCACAAAAGATTCCCACCCCTGCCCCCCACCGCCAATTCCCCGGAGGGGTAAGATTGGCAGGGAGAGACCAGCACGTTGGCATCATTGTGGCACAGCGGGTAGCGGCACCGCCTCGCTGCGCCAGAGACACGGGTTCGATCCTGACGTCTGCGTGTGTGGAGTTTGCACGTTGCTCCGGTTTCCTCCCACATCCCAAAGACGTGCGCGGTATGCGGGTTGATCAGCCGCTCTGTAAATTGCCCCCTTAGGGAGGGAGTGGATGAGAGAGTGGGGTAACACGGAACTAGTGCGGGGATCGCTGGTCGGCACGGACCCAGTTTCCGTGCTGTATCTCAAAACTTAAGCAGAGGTGACTTTTTTGTGCCTTTCAAAGGTTTGTGGATTTGATTGGATGCTGTAAAGGGAGGAGGGACAATCACAGGACGATCGTTCAATTTCAAAGGATCTGTCGGGGTTGAGTCAGTTGGCATTGAAGCCACCCCTATGATATCAGAGCTTGAAATAGATTCAGAGAGCGTTTAGAACGAGCAGACTCACCACAGGAGAGGTTCACCCTGACCCAGAAAGCTCGATACAATTCCAAATGTTACAACCCCCTCCAGTCAATGTGGCCCCTCTAACATGAGTTAGTTCACAGGACAGAACAATAGACAACAGGTGCAGGAGTAGAGGCCATTCGGCCCTTCGAGCCAGCACCGCCATTCAATGTGATCATGGCTGATCATCCCCAATTCTCCCCATATCCCCTGACTCCGCTATCTTCAGGAGCCCTATCTAGCTCTCTCTCTGAGAACCGGCCTCCACCGGCCTCTGAGGCAGAGAATTCCACAGACTCACAACTCTCTGTGTGAAAAAGTGTTCCCTCGTCTCCGTTCCAAATGGCGTACCCCTTATTCTTAAACTGTGTGGTCCCTGCTTCTGGGATCTCTCTGCAAGCCACTCTCAGTATTAACAAACCACTTTATTTAAACCTAGTACGGCACAGGAACAGGCCCTTCGGCCCACCCTGTCTGTGCTGAACATGATGCCAAGACCAACTCTTATCAACCTGCACATGTCCCTCCATATGCACAGAGGGTCGTGGGTGCCTGGAACACGCTGCCAGGGGTTGGGGTGGAGGCGGAGACGATAGTGGTGTTTAAGAGGCGCGTGGATATGCGCCTCACCCGCTGAGTTACTCCAGCATTTTGTGTCCACCTGTCCATGTACCTGTTTCGTAAACGTTGGGATAGTCCCAGCCTCAACTACCTCCTCCGGCAGCTCGTTCCATACACCCACCACCCTCTGTGTGGAAAAAGTTACCCCTCAGATTCCTATTAAATCTTTTCCCCCATCGCCTTAAAGCTGTACCCTCGAGTCTTTGACATTTCCACCCTGAGTGAAAAAATGTTCTGACTGTCTAAATGCAGTTGCTTGTAAACGTGTGTTTTCTGAGTGGAGACTCTGTGTATATGCCTGTGTGTGAGTCTGTGAGTGTATGCATGCGTGTCTGTGCATGTATTTGTGTGTGTGTGTGTGTGTGTGTGTTTGTGAGTGTATGCGTACGTGTCTGTATATGTGTGTGTGTGTTGGACTGTGTGTGCATATGTGTGGGTGTGCATGCGTGTATGTGACTGAGTGTGTGTGTGTGTACATGTATTTGTGTGAGTGTATCTACGTGTGCGTGTGACTGCGCTGTGAGTGTGTGTGTGTATGTGACTGAGTGTGTGTGTGTGTGTATGTGTGTGCGTGCGTGCGTGACTGTGGGTATCTGTGAGTGTGTGTGTGTCTGTGTGTGTGACTGTGAGTGTGTGGTGTGTGCATGTGTGCGTGTGTGTGTGTGTATGTGACTGTGTGTGTGAGTGTGTGACTGTGTGTGTGTGTGTGTGTGTGTATCTGTGAGTGTGTGTGTGTGTGACTGTGAGTGTGTGGTGTGTGTGACTGTGAGTGTGTGGTGTGTGCATCTGTGTGCGTATGTGTGTGTGTGTGTGACTGTGAGTGTGTGTGTGTGTGGATTGATCAGGCAGCTTTGGTTTGCAGCCTAGCCAGTGGCTGGGCATGGTAGTCGGGTGGCAGGCTAGAGTGGAGCGGGCTGGGCCGGGCTGGCACGCCACACACTGCCACCAGGTGGAGCACTGTGTCCTTGCCAAGCTCAAGCTATGCTTCACTCAGTACACAGCCAATGTCATTGTCAATAAGGAGATGACACTTCCAGCAGTGAGACTTAGATTCCTCTTTTATGTCAAAGAAAACAGTGACCATTTAAGTTTAAGTCGCCCTTGAAAATAACTTATCGAGATATTTGCAGGTGGCCATTGCTGAATGCTACTAATGTTCAAATAGACCCAGGGACCATCTTGGCCACAAATTATCCTTTGGTTTACCCAGGCCAAGTGCTGGGAAATGGGACTAGAATAGAAGGGCACTCAGTGGGCCGAAGGGCCTGTTTCTGTGCTGGATAAATAGTAGGCATTGACTACAGAACAGATCAGTGTGTCCATATGCCATTTTATAAATTATACACACATGTATAAATACACTGATCAAGTGCAAATAACAGATAATGGTCTATTAATGTCCAGAGTTTTGTTTGAGTTGAGTTTAATAGCCTGATGGCTGTGGGGGAGTAGCTATTCCTGAACCTGGACGTTGCAGTCTTCAGGCTCCTGTACCTTCTACCTGAAGGTAGCAGGGAGATGAGTGTGTGGCCAGGATGGTGTGTGGGTCTTTGATGATACTGCCAGCCTTTTTGAGGCAGCGACTGCGATAGATCCCCTCGATGGAAGGCAGGTCAGAGCCGATGATGGACTGGGCAGTGTTTACTACTTTTTGTAGACTTTTCCTCTCCAGGGCACTCAAGTTGCCGAACCAAGCCACGATGCAAGCGGTCAGCATGCTCTCTAC
>NC_073416.1:1131745-1334245 GCF_028641065.1 Leucoraja erinaceus
TGTGGCTCCACACAGAGGTGACCACTTTGATTTCTGAGTTGTCCCACTCTCTCTCTAGTTACCCTTGTCCCCCTTATGTATTTATAACATCATCTTTTGGGATTGTCCTTAATGCTATTCTCTGGCCCCTTTTTGCCCGCCCGATTTCCTTGTTTACCTTGCTCCTTAGTTCCTGAAACTCCTCCAGGGATACACTTGATCCCAGATTCCCAGCTGCCTACACCTGTCCATTGCATCCTTCTTACTCTTGACCAGAGCCACAATTTCTCTCGTCAGCCAAGTTTCCTTACGTTTGCCTGCCTTGCCATGCGCTATAACCGGGACATGCATTGCCCGATCTCTTGACAGCACATTTGGAAAAACGTCCCACTTGGCCGATGTTCCTTTCCCCTCAAATAACCTGCTCCAATCAACTTGATTTTAACACGTGGGCCCTCTCTGTCCCTGTCCATAACTATCTTAAACCTAATCGAAATGTGGTCGCTGGTCCCAAAACGCTCTTCCACAAACACTTCATTAAACACATCAGGAATGACAGTGGAACAGCAATGGCAGGGATTTCTGGGAATAATCCAGAAGATGCAGGAACATTTCATTCCAAAGAGGAAGAAAGATTCTAAGGGGAGTAAGAGGCGACCGTGGCTGACAAGGGAAGTTAGGGATGGAATAAAACATGGTACACCAGTCATTGAAGGTAGGCATGCAGGTGCAGCAGGCAGTAAAGAAAGCGAATGGTATGTTGGCTTTCATAGCAAGAGGATTTGAGTATAGGAGCAGGGAGGTTCTACTGCAGTTGTACAGGGTCTTGGTGAGACCACACCTGGGGTATTGCGTGCAGTTTTGGTCTCCAATTCTGAGGAAGGACTATTGCCATAGAGGGAGTGCAGAGAAGGTTCACCAGACTGATTCCTGGGATGTCAGGACTGTCTTATGAAGAAAGAAAGACTGGATAGACTTGGTTTATACTCTCTAGAATTTAGGAGATTGAGAGGGGATCTTATAGAAACTTACAAAATTCTTAAGGGGTTGGACAGGCTAGATGCAGGAAGATTGTTCCCGATGTTGGGGAAGTCCAGGACAAGGGGTCACAGCTTAAGGATAAGGGGAAATCCTTTAAAACCGAGATGAGGAGAACTTTTTTCACACAGAGTGGTGAATCTCTGGAACTCTCTGCCACAGAGGGTAGTTGAGGCCAGTTCATTGGCTATATTTAAGAGGGAGTTAGATGTGGCCCTTGTGGCCAAGGGGATCAGGGGGTATGGAGAGAAGGCAGGTACGGGATACTGAGTTGGATGATCAGCCATGATCATATTCAATGGCGGTGCAGGCTCGAAGGGCCGAATGGCCTAATCCTGCACCTAATTTCTATGTTTCTATGTTTCTATGTAAAAGAAAAGGTGTATAACACAGCAAAGAGTGGCCGGAAGTAGCGGGATTGGGAAACTTTCAAAGGACAACAGAAGGAAACAAAACGGCCAATACGGGATGAAAAGATGAAGTACGAGGGGAAGCTGGCCAAGAATATAAAGGACAGTAAAACTTTTTTAGGTATGTTAAGAGAAAAAGATTAGTAAAGAAAAATGTGGGTCCCTTGAAAGCAGAAACAGGCGAAATTATTATGGGGAACAAGAAAATGGCAGAAGAGTTGAACAGGTACTTTGGATCTGTCTTCACTAAGGAAGACACAAACAATCTCCCAGATGTACTGGAGGACAGAGGATCTAAGGGGGTAGAGGAACTGAAATAAATTTTCATTAGGCGAGAAATAGTATTGGGTAGACTGATGGGACATCGAGGGGATTTATCGCAGTCGCTGCCTCAAAAACGCTGGCAGTATCATCAAAGACCCACACACCATCCTGGCCACACACTCATCTCCTCGCTACCTTCAGGTAGAAGGTACAGGAGCCTGAAGACTGCAACGTCCAGGTTCAGGAATAGCTACTTCCCCACAGCCATCAGACTATTAAACTCAACTTCAAACAAACTCTGAACTATAACAGCCTATTGCACTTTATCTGTGTATTTATGTGTGTGTATATATATATATATATTCTATGGTATATGGACACACTGATCTGTTCTGTATTCATGCCTACTATATTCTGTTGTGCTGCAGCAAGCAAGGATTTCATTGCCCTATCTGGAACACATGACAATAAACTCACTTAAGTTGAACCCACCAGTGTAGCATTAGCAAACCTCCCCGCTAGGATGTTGGTTCCCCCTACGGTTTTAGGTGCAACCCGTCCCTTTAGTACAGGTCACCCCTGCCCCGGAAGAGATCCCAATGATCCAGAAATCTAAATCCCTGCCCCCTGCATTAACTCCTCAGCCACACATTCAGATCCCCTATCTCACTGTCCCTACCCTAACTAGCACGAGGTACTGGAAGCAAACCTATGTGTAGGAAAGAACTGCAGATGCTGGTTTAAATTGAAGATAGACACAAAATGCTGGAGTAACTCAGTGGGACAGGCAGCATCTCTGGAGAGAAGGAATGGGTGACGTTTTGGGTTGGGTTCAGTCTGAAGAAATAAAACGGTCAACAAAATAGAGAGAGTACAGAGGAGATTTACTAGAATGTTGCCTGGGTTTCAACAACTAAGTTACAGAGATAGGTTGAATAAGTTAGGTCTTTATTCTCTGGAGCGCAGAAGGTTAAGGGGGGACCTGATAGAGGTCTTTAAAATGATGAGAGGGATAGACAGAGTTGATGTGGACAAGCTTTTCCCTTTGAGAATAGGGAAGATTCAAACAAGAGGACATGACTTCAGAATTAAGGGACAGAAGTTTAGGGGTAATATGAGGGGGAACTTCTTTACGCAGAGAGTGGTAGCGGTGTGGAATGAGCTTCCAGTGGAAGTGGTGGAGGCAGGTTCATTGGTATCATTTAAAAATAAATTGGATAGGCATATGGATGAGAAGGGAATGGAGGGTTATGGTATGAGTGCAGGCAGGTGGGACTAAGGGGAAAAAAAAAATTGTTCGGCACGGACTTGTAGGGCCGAGATGGCCTGTTTCCGTGCTGTAATTGGTATATGGTTATATGGTTAAGAAGGCTTGACTCGACCCCAAACGCCACGCATTCCTTCTCTCCAGAGATGTTGTCTGTCCCACTGAGTTACTCCAGCATTTGGTGTCTATCCTGAGATAACTATCGTGGAGGTCCTGCTTTACAGCCTTTTACCTAGAAACATAGACATAGAAATTAGGTGCAGGAGTAGGCCATTCGGCCCTTCGAACCTGCACCGCCATTCAATATGATCATGGCTGATCATCCAACTCAGTATCCCGTACCTGCCTTCTCTCCATACCCCTTGATCCCCTTAGCCACAAGGGCCACATCTAACTCCCTCTTAAATATAGCCAATGAACTGGCCTCAACTACCCTCTGTGGCAGAGAGTTCCAGAGATTCACCACTCTCTGCGTGAAAAAAAAAGTTCTTCTCATCTCGGTTTTAAAGGATTTCCCCTTTATCCTTAAGCTGTGACCCCTTGTCCTGGACTTCCCCAACATCGGGAACAATCTTCCTGCATCTAGCCTGTCCAACCCCTTAAGAATTTTGTAAGTTTCTATAAGATCCCCCCTCAATCTTCTAAATTCTAGAGAGTATAAACCAAGTCTATCCAGTCTTTCTTCATAAGACAGTCCTGACATCCCAGGAATCAGTCTGGTGAACCGTCTCTGCACTCCCTCTATGGCAATAATGTCCTTCCTCAGATTTGGAGACCAAAACTGTACGCAATACTCCAGGTGTGGTCTCACCAAGACCCTGTACAACTGTACAACTAATTCCCTAAACTTGTGTTGCAGAACCTCCTTCCTCTTGCTACCAATATGGTTTGTGCCAGCATGCACGACAACCTCCGGCTGCTCCCCCTCCCTCGTGAGGATGCCGCGCAGCCACTCCGCAACGTCCTGCGCCCGGGCACCAGGGAGGCAGCACGCCACCCGGGTTCTCCGGTTTCCTCCCACATCCCAAAGACGTGTGGGTGTGTAGGTTAATCTGCCCCTCTGTAAATTGCCCCCTCGTGTGTAGGGAGTGGATGAAAATGTGGGATAACACGGAACTAGTGTGTGAAACGGGCGATCGATGGTCAGCACGGACTCAATGGGCCGAAGGGCCTGTTTCCACGCTGTACCTCTAATCTAAGCCAGTCCCGAAACGTCGCCTATTTCCTTCGCTCCATAGATGCTGCTGCACCCGCTGAGTTTCTCCAGCATTTTTGTCCACCTTCACAGGATTAGAGTTCGCTGCTCCAATTAGCACAGAAGCCAACGCTGCCCATCCGTGTTCACAAGATGAGAGAACAGCTCAGTTCTTCCCACAGTCCCCTCCTTTTGTCCTCACAGGTCCACATGAGAAGGCATTGGTCAGTGTCGCCCGACAGGGAGATGTTTGTGGGCCGCAAAATGGCGACTCGCTGGTGGGACGGGAGCGCCATTTTGAGAAGCAGAGACCTTGCATGAGACCGAGGGAAGTCAAGTCAAGACAACTTTATTTGTCACACACACACACACACACACACACACAAACAAGACGTGCAGTTTAATGAAAGTGGCGTTGCCTGCGGATTGTGTAAAACACTCCAGAACAGAATCAGTATTTTTACATGTTAGAAAAAAACAACAATTATAAAAAGACACAACACAACAGTAAATGAATCCCCGGTGAGATCAGAGTTTACAGTCCGGACGGCCTGTGGGAAGAAGCTCCGTCTCATCCTCTCCGTTTTCACAGCATGGCAGCGGAGGCGTTTGCCTGACCGTAGCAGCTGGAACAGTCCGTTGCTGGGGGGGTAGGGGTCCCCCATAATGTTGCTGGCTCTGGTTCTGCACCTTCTGAAGGCTGGATCTGTACGTATAAGGTGGCAACAATGCTCAGAATAGTAACAGCGTACTTTAAAATGATTTTAAAGAGCCCTCCCGCCCAGTTCCCTTCGTTAGGAATCTACCTCCACCAGTAAAAGGGCTCGTCCTCCGAGATAGTTCACAAGGTGTGGATATACACCTGACTAATCCTTACGTCACAATCAATTCATTTCTCTTGGTTGGAGAAACTGCACGATCCGTTGTGGGCCACACAAACTCACCCCTGGGCCACGAGGAGAAAGTCTAGACCAGGGGAGGGGAACCTTATCATGTTGGAATGCCGCTTAAAAAGGATTTGAGTCTAGGAGCAGGGAGGTTCTACTGCAGTTGTACAGGGTCTTGGTGAGACCACACCTGGAGTATTGCGTACAGTTTTGGTCTCCAAATCTGAGGAAGGACATTATTGCCATAGAGGGAGTGCAGAGACGGTTCACCAGACTGATTCCTGGGATGTCAGGACTGTCTTATGAAGAAAGACTGGATAGACTTGGTTTATACACTCTAGAATGTAGAGGGGATCTATGTACTAACAAAATCAAGGGGTTGACAGGCTAGCAAAGATTGTTCCCGATGTTTCTTAAAGGATAAGAATGAACCGAGATGAGAAGAACTTTTTTCACTGAGGTGGTGACACAAAAAAGAGGGTAGTGGAGAAACTTCATTGGCGGGGAGTTAGATGTGGCCAGCAGCATCTATACTGAGTTGGAGCGAAGGATCATATAGAACGTTTCGGGCTCGAAGGGCCGAATGGCCTACTCCTGAAACCCTTTCTTACTATGACTTAGCTGTAGGCTAATAAGGCCGCATCCAAGAAACTTCAATTAGATATACTTCAAAATGTACTACTATGTACTAACTTCAAGAAAATGAAAGCAAATTGTTAATTCTAAAGTGAATGAACCTTTTTGTGGGAAAGCATTTGAATATTTGGTTGCAACATGGAGGGGCGCAGTTTCAGCTGATCTTCTAGATGGGTGTCCGTCATTTGTGACCTTAAGGGCATCTTGATTTGGGTTAGGTAGGAGAATGTAGATTCGCAGCAAAAAGTGGTTGAAAAGCAGGAAAGCATTTTTCGTGCATGTCAAAGTTAATGCACATTCTGGAGTCGCATTAGAACTAAATCATGAGCATAAATAGGCCTCACGACTTACTAATGTTTGAATTGTGGCCCTCAATCTTCCTTTACTCCTTAGTATTTTAAATACCAAAACATTTTAAGATTAAAATAAAAAATAATAAAAGACGAACAAAAACATATTAATTAAAATAAAATAATTTGTTGTACATAATTTGGATTCATTCGAAAATCCGCACTTAATGGCCTAGAAGTCCGCATGCAGCCTTAAGGCCGCAGGTTCCCCATCCCTGGTCTAGAGCCATCCGATTTTGAATAACTACAGTGCTGTATCTCTAAACTAAACTAAACACAAATTAATCATTAGTAATTATTAACACAATCTGCGTTTTCTGTTTACACATCGCCCTCCATAATGTTTGGGACAAAGACCCATCATTTATTTATTTGCCTCTGTACTCCACAGTTTGAGATTTGTAATAGAAAAAAAATCACATGTGGTTAAAGTGCACATTGTCAGATTTTAATAAAGGCCATTTGTATACATTTTGGTTTCACCATGTAGAAATTACAGCTGTGTTTTTACATAGTTCCCCCCATTTCAGGGTACCATAATGTTTGGGACACAGCAATGTCATGTAAATGAAAGTAGTCATGTTTAGTATTTTGTTGCATATCCTTTGCATGCAATGACTGCTTGAAGTCTGTGATTCATGGACATCACCAGTTGCTGGGTGTCTTCTCTGGTGATGCTCTGCCAGGCCTGTATTGCAGCCATCTTTAGCTTATGCTTGTTTTTGGGGCTAGTCCCCTTCAGTTTTCTCTTGGGCATATAAAAGGCATGCTCAATTGGGTTCAGATCAGGTGATTGACTTGGCCACTCAAGAATTGACCATTTTTTAGCTTTGAAAAACTCCTTTGTTGCTTTAGCAGTATGTTTGGGATCATTGTCTTGCTGTAGAATGAACTGCCGGCCAATGAGTTTTGAGGTAGTTGTTTGAACTTGAGCAGATAGGATGTGTCTATACACTTCAGAATTAATTATGCTGCTACCATCAGCAGTTGTATCATCAATGAAGATAAGTGAGCCAGTACCTTCAGCAGCCATACATGCCTAGGCCATAACACCCCCACCACTGTGTTTCACAGATGAGGTGGTATGCTTTGGATCTTGGGCAGTTCCTTCTCTCCTCCATACTTTGCTCTTGCCATCACTCTAATATAAGTTAATCTTCATCTCATCTGTCCACAAGACCTTTTTCCAGAACTGCGGTTGCTCTTTTAAGTACTTCTTGGCAAACTGTAACCTGGCCATCCTATTTTTGCGGCTAACCAGTGGTTTGCATCTTGCAGTGTAGCCTCTGTATTTCTGTTCATGAAGTCTTCTGCGGACAGTGGTCATTGACAAATCCACACCTGACTCCTGAAGAGTGTTTCTGATCTGTCGGACAGGTGTTTGGGGGTTTTTCTTTATTATAGAGAGATTTCTTCTGTCATCAGCTGTGGAGGTCTTCCTTGGCCTGTCAGTCCCTTTGCGATTAGTAAGCTCACCAGTGCTCTGTTTCTTCTTAATGATGTTCCAAACAATTGGTTTTGGTAAGCCTAAGGTTTGGCCGATGTCTCTAACAGTTTTATTCTTGTTTCTCAGCCTCATAATGGCATCTTTGACTTTCATTGGCACAACTTTGGTCCTCATGTTGATAAACAGCAATAAAAGTTTCCAAAGGGGATGGAAAGACTGGAGGAAAGACTAGGTGCTGAGAGCTCTCTTATACCTGCATTAAGGAGGCAATGTGACACACCTGAGCAATTACAAGCCACGTGTCCCAAACATAATGGTGCCCTGAAATGGAGGGGGCTATGTATAAACACAGCTGTAATTAATAAAATCTGACAATGTGCACTTTAACCACGTGATTTTTCTTCAATTACAAATCTCAAATTGTGGCGTACAGAGGCAAATCAATGATGGATCTTTGTCCCAAACATTATGGAGGGCACTGTAATCATCTAGACCCGGGACCGTGGGACTCAAACCCATGCAGACAGAAACCCGCTCCATCAGGTTTATTCTGGCTTCGGCTGCGCACTTTGCCCGCGTCTTGGATTCGAACGGATACGAGCGGCACGGAAGAATCCATGCAAGGAAAGCCCGTACCTTTGTACCATTATTGTCCCTCTAGGCTTCCCAATGACACAGAATGCCACTTTCACAATTCCCACTGTAAATGTACCCGGATCACCAATTTCCCCAAATGAAATGAGGGCATCTAATGTCCGGAGAAGAGACGCTCACATTTCTAGCACCTTAACCTGGATTGCACATGGGCCACAGTGTGGAATCCAGGTCGACCTGGAATGTATTTTGAAAGAAAGAAACAGTAAAACGACACAAAAGTCCACGCTGGGCTCCTTAACTCTTCGCTCCTGTTAGTTGAATGGCCAGCGCCTCTCTTGTGTTAGAGCCTTCACAAATAACTAGGAAACTTAGAACGAATAATTAATTTCCACAGTGAAAACCCCCAACACATAATCCAAAGAATCAAGGCAACAATTAAAGGTGGACAAAAATGCTGGAGAAACTCAGCGGGGGAGTTCCTCCAGGGTTTTTGTCCGCCTTCGATTTTCCAGCATCTGCAGTTCCTTCTTCGACGAGGAAACAATGTCTCTCCACTTCCACTCAACTTCTTAAAGAGACAAAGGGGCAGAATCTTTCATTGACATCCCGTTCCGTCTGGAACAAATGATTCATTCAACATTTGCACAGTTTAAAAATAAAATTGAGAATAAAGTTTCTTTTTCAAATCTCCATTAAAAGATCAGCACGGGTGTGAGGGGAGAAGGCAGGAGAATGGGGTTGGGATGGGAGAGATAGATCAGCCATGATTGAACGGCGGAGTAGACTCGATGGGCCGAATGGCCTCATTCTGCTCCTATGTCTGATGAACATCTATATTGAACCAGCACTGATCATTCATTGAACACGAAAGCCGGCAACTCTTCCTGTCACGTCGCCTGGAGTCAGTGTTTTGCTAGAGCTCTAAACATCCATGCTTGCCTCTCTCTTTCTTCTTGAACATAGACAATAGGTGCAGGAGTAGGCCATTCAGCCCTTCGAGCCTGCACCATTCGCCATTCACTGTGATCATCTACAATCTGTACCCCGTTCCTGCCTTCTCCCCATATCCCTTGGTTCCGTTAGTCCTAAGAGCTAAATCTAACTCTCTCTTGAAAACATCCAGAGAATTGGCCTCCACTGCCTTCTGAGGCAGAGAATTCCACAGATTCACAACTCTCTGTGTGAAAATGTTTTTCCTCATCTCCATTCTAAATGACCAACCCCTTATTCTTAATCTGTGGCCCCTAGTGGCCCCTGGTTTTGGACTCCCTCAACATCGGGAACACGTTACCTGCCTCTAGCGTGTCCAAACCCATATTAATCTTATATGTTTCAATGCGATACCCTCTCATCCTTCTAAGTTCCAGAATATACAAGCCCAGCCGCTCCAGTCTATCAACATATGTTAGTCCCGCCATCCTGGGAATTAACCTTGTGAACCTATGCTGCACTTCCTCAATAGCAAGAATGTCCTTCCTCAAATTTGGAGACCAAAACTGCACACAATACTCCAGGTGTGGTCTCAATAGGGCCCTGTACAACTGCAGAAGGGCCTCTTTGCTCCTATACTCAACTCCTCTTGTTATGAAGGCCAACATACCATTCGCTTTCTTCACTGCCTGCTGTACCTGCATGCTTACTTTCAGCGACTGATGTACAAGGACCCCCAGATCCAGTTGTACTTCCCCTTTTCCCAACTTGACACCATTCAGATAATAATCTGCCTTCTTGTTTTTGCCACCAAAGTGGATAACCTCACATTTATCCACATTAAACTGCATCTGCCATGCATCTGCCCACTCACCCAACCTATCCAAGTCACCCTGCATTCTCATAGCATCCTCCTCACAGTTCATACTGCCACCCAGCTTTGTGTCATCTGCAAATTTGCTAATGTTACTTTTAATCCCTTCATCTAAATCATTGATGTATATTGTAAATAGCTGCAGTCCCAGCACCGAGCCTTGCGGTACCCCACTAGTCACTGCTGGTCCCAGCACTGAGCCTTGCGGTACCCCACTAGTCACTGCCTGCCATTCTGAAAGGGACCCGTTTATCCCTGCTCTTTGTTTCCTGCCTGCCAACCACTTCTCTATCCATGTCAGCACTCTACCCCCAATATCATGTGCCCTAATTTTGCCCACTAATCTCCTACGTGGGACCTTATCAAATGCTTTCTGAAAGTCCAGGTACACTACATCCACTGGCTCTCCCTTGTCCATTTTCCCCGTTACGTCCTTAAAGAATTCCAGAAGATTAGTCAAACATGATTTCCCCTTTGTAAATCCATGCTGACTCGGACCGATCCTGTTACTGCTATCCAAATGTGCCGCTATTTCATCTTTTATAATTGACTCCAGCATCTTCCCCACCACCGATGTCAGGCTAACTGGTCTATAATTCCCCGTTTTCTCACTCCCTCCTTTCTTAAAAAGTGGGATAACATTAGCTACCCTCCAATCCACAAGAACTGATCCTGAATCTGTGGAACATTGGAAAATGATCACCAATGCGTCCACGATTTCTAGAGCCACTTCCTTGAGTACCCTGGGATGCAGACCATCAGGCCCTGGGGATTTATCAGCCTTCAGTCCCATCAGTCTACCCAACACCATTTCCTGCCTAATGCGAATTTCCTTCAGTTCCTCCGTCATCCTAGATCCTCTGGCCACTAGTGCATCAGGGAGATTGTTTGTGTCTTCCTTAGTGAAGCCAGATCCAAAGTAGCTGTTCAACTCATCTGCCATTTCCTTGTTCCCCGTAGCAAATCCACCTTTTTCAGTCTTCAAGGGTCCAACTTTGGTCTTAACTATTTTTTTCCTCTTCACATACCTAAAGAAGCTCTGCATTTGTTTCCACATATACTCTAGTTCCTTTGCCAAGCCATCCCTTTGGGCTCTGAACTGCCCGTAATCATCTAACTTCGTAGAATGGGACTCAAGCCCTCTCTCCCCGGGACCCAGGTCACTCACGTTTATTCCGGCATTGGCAAAGGCCATCGCCCACCTGGATTCAAACGGGTACTAGTGGCAGAAAAGGCTCAGTGCCAGGAAAGGCCTTACCTCTTTCTATGCCAGCTGAGCCGTCTGTCACCAGAGATCCTTTTTCACAAATCCAAGTCGGCGGACGAGATTCCCCGATCTCAAATCTGCCGGGAATAATTTGCAAGAGACGTGAGTGAGAGTAAACGACTGCTCTATTACCCGATGACTTGCCAGGCAAGGAGAACAGTCAAATGGGACTGATCTGCAGTCTGGAGCTGTGCAGCCTTTTTATACCATTTTTGATATCGGAGATGCCAAGTCAGTCACGTACACTTGTGTTCAAGGTTTGCTGCTGTGATCCGGATTTAGCTCATTCTCTGCCTAGCAACGCTGCCTTAGCGCTAAAAAACAAGACAGGCGGATAGATGTTCAACTCGTTGACTTTGTGGGTCAGGGTGACCAGACATGATGACTGGAACACAGAGGGATTAGAGCCCGCTTCCGAAATTAGCACGGAATGAAGCTCTCCCCATCCATATTCACGACAGCTCAGCTCTGACCACAATCCCCATATGATTACATTGTTACATGGTAACAGGTGTATTCTAATACACCACTTGCGTCTGAGCTCAGAACTGCAAAAGACTATATTATTATTATTGCACTATATTTGTTATTTATTGACAAATAAATTTTTCGGCATGGACTTTCTTCCCCCGAGATAGCCTTTTCCGTGCTGTAACTGTTTATGGTTGTGCTGCAAATTAAGAATTTTTTGTCCTCTTCCCACATTCACATACAATGTCTTGACTTGATTGTTTGAGTCTTTCGGTTCACGTGTACCGAGTACAGTGAAAAGCTCATGTCCCATCCGGGACATATCAGAATAAAATAGGTGACGTTGGGTCTTGACCCTGTTTCAGATCCGAGTTTACCTGCCACGTTCTCCACAGATGCTGCAGTGACCCACTCAGTTATGGTGCAGCAGTGCTACCGAGTCAGCTCTGTTTCGGGCCGAAAATCCTGGGAAATAGGCACGTTTAGGGTCGAAACCCTGCTTTCGACCCGAAACGTCACCTATTTCCTTAGCTCCATAGATGCTGCCTGACCCACTGAGTTATGGTGCAGCAGCACCTATCCAGCTAACAGAAATGCCTGACCCGCAATGAGTTACTCGGGCACGAAACGTCACTTATCCAAATTCTCCACAGTTGCGGCCCGACCCCACTCAGTTAGGGTTTCGACCCGCAACGTTACCTATTTAGGCCTTTCGGCTCCAAAGATGCTGGAAATAGACCTTTTCGCTGAGTTACTCCAGCGCTTTGTGAAAACGTCACCTATTTCCATGTTCTCCACAGATGCTGCCTGACCCGCTGAGTTACTCCAGCACTCTGTGAAACATCACCTATCCATGTTCTCCACAGATGCTGCCTGACCCGCTGAGTTACTCCAGCACTCTGTGTTTATCTTCAGTTTAAACCAGCATCTGCAGTTCCTTCCTACACCTCACATTTCAAACTCTGATCTAAACATATAGTTTGCAGGAAATTGATGGGGTTAGCTTATTTAACGTCATTATCTCCACGAGAACAAGTCTACTCAACACTGTGTCAAAGAACAGCTTGTAAACTCAAGGTTGCAACTGATAAGAGTCTAGACAGAAACTGAACAGTTAATCCCTTCCTGGTGTGATGGTACATGCATCAGTAAAGTGCAATCCAATCAGAAAGTCAAGTGCATCTTAATGATCCTATTATAGAGAAAGTAGCCTATTTTATAGGCGTGCGTTCAGTGTGAAGTTGGTAGTTGAATGGCCAGTGTCTTTTATCAGTCAGTTAAGTTTAATCTTCAATATTTTAGTTGCAAATCATTAAGATTTTTTTTGTTTTGTTAGTTCTAATATGTCCAGTTTTTAAGCTAAGGTCTGCAGATCTATTAATGCTTTGCTCCGATACTGCAGAACCGTAGTTTTAAAAAACTAATTAATCACAAGTAATTAAAATTCCATCTTGTCATCTGTCTCGAGATTCTGCATTCCGCAGTTTCTACTTATAGTCGCGGTGGCGCAGCGGTACAGCAAAACGCAGCGCCGGAGACCCGGGTTCCATCCCGACTACGGGCGCTGTCTGTGCGGAGTTTGTACGTTCTCCCCGTGACCTGAGTGGGGTTTCTCCGGGAACTCCGATCTCCTCCCCCACTCCAAAGACGTACAGGTTTGTAGGTTGGTATCAATGTAAATTGTCCCTAGTGTGTGTAGGATAGTGCTAGCGTGCGGGGATCGCTGGGCGCCACGGACCCGGTGGGACGAAGGGCCTGTTTCCGTGCTGTTAAGTCTCTAACATCTACTCTTACTCAGATCCATAATGTACCTACGGAGTTGTGCGATACCCTCTCTCACTGCTCCCTCTCTGTGGTTCCTCCTTCTCTCCGTACAGACAGCACCCGTGGTCGAATCGCGGTCTCTGGCGCTGTGAGGCAGCGTAGTAATCAAGAACCTGTCAATTTCCGCTTAAAAATACTCAATGTCTTGGCCTCCACCGCCACCTGTGCAATGAATTGCACAGATTCACCAACCTCTGGCTAAAGAAATTCCTCCTCATCTCCTTCCTAATGTCCCTGTCCCACTTAGGCAACTTTTTAGGCAACTGCAGGTCGCCACATGTTTGCGGGTGGTTGCCGGGGAGTCGCCTTCATTGTCGTGAGGAGTTCCCGCATTCTGGGAACGAGTCGCGGCCTCATTATGGTCACCGCGGGTTTTTCAACACGTTGAAAAATTAGCGGCGATTGAAATGAAGCCGCCACGGAGAGTAGCGAGAATTCTCGTGCCGTGGGTGGGTCGCCAGGAGGTCAAAGGTTCTCTTAGGTTCTTGTAGCCCGTGATAACCGACCGGTAATGTTAATGTCCGCCGAGCTTCACAGCCGTGTATCTCTGGCTTCTGAAAAGTTGTCTGGTTTCTTAAATGTTATCTCCTCTCCTTCTCCCCCCTCCCCCTTTTAAAGGACTTCCCGTACACTGTGCTTTAGCCGTCTTAATTACAGCGCCAACCTTCCTGTTCATCGCGGTGTGTGTCTGTATCACCTTGGCTTTGCTCCGTGTGAATTTCACTCAGGCAGCGGTCTCCCCGCTTGCCCTGTCCCCCATCTGCATAACTGGCTGGTGAAGGAAGCGATGTGTGTGTGTGTGTGTGTGTGTGTGTGTGTGTGTGTGTGTTTATGTGAGTGTTAGTGTGTGCGCGTGCTAGTGTGTGTGTGCGCGCGCGCGAGTGTGTGTGTGTGTTTATGTGAGCGTGTGTGTGAGTGTGAGTGCGTGAATGTGTGTGTGTGTGTGCGTGCGTGAGTGTGTGTGTGCGTGTGAGTGTGTGTGTGTGTGTGTAGTGTGTGTGTGTGTGTGTGCGTGAGTGTGTGTGTGAGTGAGTGTGTGTGCGTGAGTGTGTGTGTGCGTGTGTGTGTGTGCGTTCTAGTGTGCGTGTGTGTGCGCGTGTGTGTATGCGAGTGTGTGCGTGCGCGCGTGTGAGTGCAGCGAGTGTGTGTGCGTGCGTGTGTGTGCATGCGTGTGGGTGCGTGAGTGTGTGTGCGCGCGTGAGTGTGTGCGCGCGCGAGTGTGTGCGCTAGTGTGTGTGCGTGTGTGTGTGCGTGTGTGCGTGAGTGTGTGCGTGAGTGTGTGTGACGTTGGTCGCTGAGAAGGATTAAGTAACCCTGGAAAATTGATCATACTCGCTCACGCCCAAGTTGAACGGCACTCACCAGCCCCTCGTTTTCGTGCTGCGTGTCAATAATTTCGGAGTTTGCGGCAGTCCACCGTCTCTTCAAACACCCACGTTGTAACGGCTTTGTCAAACCTCTCATTTCCCGCCGTGATCTCTGCGACAATTTTCCCGACGTCTGGTTCTCTGGGGAAGGCAAGGGGAGGGAATAAAGTTATCAGAAGATGGCACAAACGTATGGAGAAGGATAACGGCTAGCCTTGATATACAATCCCAGAAGTAACTGCTGGAGTATGGCCTTTGTTGTCATCAGTGAGTGGTAATAAAAGAGACATATGTGTAGTCAAAGTCATGCCACGGAATCTTTTATGTGTGTGTGTGGGGGGGATGGAGGGAGTTTCTAGGAGGCTACTTTCAGGCAGCAATGGACATGGGCCCCAATATTCCTCTGCACATCAATGCTGTTCAGTACTGCCAGTAACTGGGGAGACAAGGAAGAAAGGACGGTTCACAGCACGGTTTGGGAACAGCTCCATCCAAGACCACATGAAATCGCAGAGAATTGTGGACAGTTGCAGCCCAGACCCTCACACACAAACCAACCTCCCTTCCATCGCCTCCATCTACACCTCACGCTGCCTCTGCAAGGCCAGCAGCATCATCAAGGACCAGTCTCACCCTCTTCTCCCATCAGGCAATGTGGTGTCCAAAATTGCAGCAGGATCTGGATCGATTGGCCAGGTGGGTGGAGGAATGGTTGATGGAATTGAATACAGAGAAGTGTGTGAGGTGATGCATTTTTGGACGTCGAACAAGGGCAGGACCTACACAGTGAATGGTAGGCCTCTGGGTAGTGTTGTAGAGCAGAGGGATCTAGGAGTACAGGTGCATGGTTCCTTGAAGGTGGTGGAGTCGCAGGTAGATAAGGTGGTCAAAAAGGCTTTTGGCACTTTGGCCTTCATCAGTCAGAGTATTGAGTATAGAAGTTGGGAGGTCATGTTGCAGTTGTATAAGACGTTGGTGAGACCACATTTAGAATATTGTGTTCAGTTCTGGGCACCGTGTTATAGGAAAGATGTTGTCAAGCTTGAAAGGGTTCGGAGAAGATTTACGAGGATGTTGCCAGGACTAGAGGGTGTGAGCTACAGGGAGAGGTTGAGCAGGCTGGGTCTCTATTCCATGGAGCGCAGGAGGATGAGGGGTGATCTTGTAGAGGTGTACAAAATCATGAGAGGAATAGATCGGGTAGATGCACAGAGTCTCTTGCCCAGAGTAGGGGAATCGAGGACCAGAGGACACAGGTTCAAGGTGAAGGGGAAAAGATTTAATAGAAATCTGAGAGGTACGTTTTTCCACACAAGAGGGTGGTGGGTGTATGGAACGAGCTGCCAGAGGAGGTAGTTGAGGCTGGGACTATCCACAACGTTTAAGAAACAGTTAGACAGGTACATGGATAGGACAGGTTTGGAGGGATATGGACCAAACGCTGGTAGGTGGGACTAGTGTAGATGGTCAGCATGGGCAATTTGGGCCAAAGGGCCTGTTAGTTCAGAGAAACAACGTGAGAACAGGCCCTTCGAGCCAACCAACCATTTGCAGACCACCTCTTCTCCCCGTACTGAGTTGAGGAGTCCACACCGAGCAACAATCACCCCGTACACTAGCTCTATCCAACACACAAGCGACGATTTACAGAAGCCAATGAAACCAACAAACCTGCACGCCTTTGGGATGTGTTGGGAACCGGAGCACCCGGAGAAAGCCCACGCAGGTCACGGGGAGAACGCACAATCGGGGTACAGACAGCATCTGCGGTCGGGATCGGACCTGGATCTCTGGCGCTGTGAGGCGATTGCGCCACCGTGCCGGGCCAAAGATTCCGCGCGATGTCCACAGAATTGACGCTGGTTTTTTGCCAGCACTGTGGAGTCGAGCTGGCTTTGATGACGATAGCGCCCCCCACATCCATCCAAGTGGTGAGCCTCTTTGTTGCGCTGAAAAACCCAGCGCAGTATGTTCGAAAAATGGCATAAAATTGTAGTGTAATATGCCCCCTGTCCCACTTAGGGAAACCTGAACGGAAACCTCTGGAGACTTTGCGCCCCACCCAAGGTTTCCGTGCGGTTCCCGGTGGTTTTTGTCAGTCTCCCCACCTGCTTCCACTACCTGCAACCTCCGGCAACCTCCGGGAACCGCACGGAAACCTTGGGTGGGGCGCAAAGTCTCCAGAGGTTTCCGTTCAGGTTTCCCAAGTGGGACGGGGGCACAACAGACCTTAGGGCTGCCGCAGTGTGAAGGAAAAAGGCCCCAGGCAAAATAATTGGGCGCTTTTGCTTGAGCTGAATGAACACTTTCCCTGCAGGACTTTGAACATGGCCATTCAAGTCCCGAGAAGCGCAACATCTATATTTGCAGGACTTCTGGTGACTAATTGGCCGCTATTCTGCGATGTTTAGGATAGGCAGGGTGATGGACACATGCTTAGCTTTGTACGTTGCAAAGACAATGTCAAAAACAAGTTTTCGGCGAGCGCAGGCAGCTTTTTGGAGACCAGTAAGAATCAAAATTAAGCCATGGAAGACAAAATTGCTGGAGAAACTCAGCGGGTGCAGCAGCATCTATGGAGCGAAGGAGATAGGCAACGTTTCGGGCCGAAACCCTTCAGGAAGGAAATAGGTAACGTTTCGGGCCGAAACCCTTCAGGAAGGAAATAGTCAACGTTTCGGGCCGAAACACGAAGGAAATAGGTAACATTTCGGGCCGAATCCCGAAGGAAATAGTCAACGTTTCGGGCCGATACCCAAAGGGTTTCGGCCCGAAACGTTGCCTATTTCCTTCGCTCATAGATGCTGCTGCACCCGCTGAGTTTCTCCAGCACTTTGATTTTCCCGCATCTGCAGTTCCTTCTTACAAACAAAATTAAGCCATACCTAGCGATTTTCTTTTTTGCAATCAAGCTGCCAGCTTCAATGTGCAGTCGGCATGTGTGGCTGGATCGAAGGGCTCGAAGGGCTGAATGGCCTCCTCCTGCACCTATTTTCCATGTGTGCTTTCTACTGCCAGTATTGGCAGCCCAGAGAGTGCAGATGGTGAAAGGGTTTGGTTAGACGGAGTGATATAGCAGCGCTTGGGAGTCCAAGACCCACTTCGCTCGCCTGTCAGGATTAAAACGCACAGAAACAGTTTTCTCTCATGTATTTGCAAAGTTGAGGTCGCTACTGGCCAAATTGTTTTGGACCAGTGAGTAACGGGGAATAAAAGATAGACACAAAGTGCTGGAGTAAAGGGCCTGTCCCATGAGCATGCGACGAGCGCGACCAAACCGGTAGCGGGGGTAGAGTGATCCCGCACGTTTTTTTATTTTATAAAGTTGACGTGAAGTTCGAGCGAAGTCCGCGGGAAGTTCGCGCAAGGCGTACGCTGTCAAGCCGCTGCGTACGACGTCGAGACGCTGTGCACGGCCTCAATGCGGCTGCGGGCCGGCGCGGAATTTTTGGACAGTGTCACTATGTCGGAAACCCGCGCGACGTCGTGGGACAGCTCCGCACTACTCCATACGGCTCCGGCGATCGAAGTGGGACCGGCCCCGTGAGGCCGTACGGCTCAAGCGACCACGTTAGGTCGCGCTTGCCGCGTGCAGTCGCAGGCTGGTGGGACAGGCCCTTTAACAGGCGCTATCTCTGGAGAGAAGGAATGGGTGGCCTTTCGTCTCGACCTGAAACGTCACCTATCCATGTTCTCCACACAGATGCTGCCTGACCCGCTGAGTTACTCCAGCACTCTGTGAAACGTCACCTATCCATGTTCTCCACAGATGCTGCCTGACCCGCTGAGTTACTCCAGCACTCTGTAACACGTCACCTATCCATGTTCTCCACAGATGCTGCCTGACCCGCTGAGTTACTCCAGCACTCTGTGAAACGTCACCTATCCATGTTCTCCACAGATGCTGCCTGACCCGCTGAGTTACTCCAGCACTCTGTGAAACGTCACCTATCCATGTTCTCCACACAGATGCTGCCTGACCCGCTGAGTTACTCCAGCACTCTGTGAAACCTCACCTATCCATGTTCTCCACAGATGCTGCCTGTCCCGCTGAGTTACTCCAGCACTCTGTGCCTATCTTCAGCTGAAACCAGCATCTGCAGTTCCTTACGACACATGGTGAGGAAATAAAACTCCATATTTTGCGCCGCAGATTTCAAATGACTCATTTGCCTCAGTCATGCAGAGAATCCATTGCAGTGTTCGTGGCTGCTTTGCTTGTCTGCAATATAGCAACTGGATTTATTGTGGGTCATTAAACGTGTAAACAAACAAAATCGCCAATTTAATTCAGATCAGTATGTTTTGTAAAGATGTATTTAACATAGTGTCAAAATCAGGTTGGAACCAAATGCCTACACATGTTTAGTTGACTGAGGCTTTGGCCCACCGCAGGATATCAATCACCCATTCAAGCCTGTTCAATTCTCAGCTATTTTTTCCCCATGGATGACATAGCTGAGAGAAATGTAATTTAGAGATACAGCATAGAAACAGGCCCTTTGGCCCAGAGTCCACACCGACCCACACACATTCGTTCTGTGTTTTCATCCATTCTACACACTAGTAGCAATTTATAAAGGGCCAAATCACGGGGAGAACGTGCACACTCCACACAGACAGGAACAACACTGTCGCCGGTACAGCACTGAATGGTTCAGACTTCAGACGGAAGTGGCTAGAATTTGACAAAACCTGGTGCAGCAGGCAACCATACAGACTGGAGAAACTCAGCGAGTGCAGCAGCATCTATAGAGCGAAGGAAATAGGCAACGTTTCGTCCCGAAACGTTGCCTATTTCCTTCGCTCTATAGATGCTGCTGCACCCGCTGAGTTCCTCCAGCTTTTTTGTGTAACCTTCGATTCTCCAGCATCTGCAGTTCCTTCTTAAACACCATACAGACTGCGTTAGATCCGAAACTGTGGGTCACTCAGCAAGTGATATTTAAAATAAATCTGAAATATAAACTAAGTCACCTTACATGGAACAAAATAGTGAATGAGCCGTAAGGCGCTACAGATGCGGCACATATTCTACAGCACTAAATGCAAACGGTCACTGCAATAAACCAGACAGTGGTATTCTGTGTTGAAGGTTTTATTAAAACTGAGTGACACATACAAGCATAGAGTATAAAAATGGTCCCTCAAAATATGACTCAGTAAAAATACAGCTTCTTGCAGCGTAACTGCAAAGGTCCAACTGCTTCTATTGGTGACTATTCCCATCCTAACCACAGTCAACATGTGAAGAGGTAGCTAACTGGAGTAACACAAGCCCACCAGCACCGAAGCAATACAGATCAGACTTATGCCGTCAAACACACGGCTCCCGCCCGCCCGCCCGCCTCAAACATCCTTTCAGCTTAAGTATCGAATAGCAGCATCATCGGGGAAAAAGCTTTCACTGTCTTTGGAAGCAATAACGGATTCATTTACAGCTGTGATTCCCAGCAAGGCAGTTCTTGAAGAAGAAAGCCAAGTGTCATAGCTTTTGGTCCCTCCTATGGTAGTCTGAACGATTTGCCCCCCACCCCCCCCGGACCCTTTCAAATGCTTCAAGTTATGATGTTGTGGATGTTGGCACGGTCCCTTTTCAAATCAATGACTCAGCAGCAAGCCTAGATGTGGAACACTGAGTCGGCGCTCCACAAGTGACTGCACAGTGACTCGGACTAATTCTGTCTTTCTTCCCTCCACCCTGGAGACCTAGAGGCCAAGCTCAGGACCCCAAGCCCCCTGCTGTGGGACTTTGTTGTTCATGCATGGCTTAATGATCTCACGGCAGGGGTGCACTAATCCAGTGACTCCCCTGGGGTAACCCCACACCGCCCACGCTATTTCGGAGTTGCATTTTAAATCTTTCATTCGCTTCGAGGAGAAAATGTGAACCTTGGATTTCAAGGGGGGGAAATTTCAAAGATTGCCTGGACTTTTCAGTTTATTTTAGTCGAGAGGTACAGCGCGGAAACAGGCCCTTCGGCCCATCGAGCCGGCGCCGACCACTGATCCCTGCACACGAACACTATCCTACACACACACACACACACACTAGGGACAATTTACAATCTTTACAGAAGCCAATTAATCTACAACCCTGCACGTTTTGGGGAGGAGACCGGAGCTGCTGGAGAAAACCCACGCAGGTCCCGGGGAGAACGTGCAAACTCCGCACAGACAGCACCATTAGTCCGGATTGAACCCGGGTCTCTGGTGCTGTGAGGCGGAAGCCCTACCACTGCGGCACCATGCGTAACGGATTAGCGTGACTCTAGCCTGCTGAACATGCTGTCACGCCCACACCAAGGACACAACGCTGTTCTCTTCCCACTCGGGTTTAAAATCGTACATTTTTTATTTATTTTTTTGAACAAAACTTTTTTGGGCCTGCTTTGAATCACTGATCACAGGCACTGTCCAACTTCTTAGCCAGCTGAAAACCTGGCTACTACATGTCAGAGAGTCCCTTAGAGTGGATGCAACGCCGTTGACAGCTGACATGCGATAATGTAGACGCATGCCGCTGTTTAAACTCCAGGAATTTGCTCCACTTACTCTCCCAACTCGTTGTTTTGTTTTAAAAAGGGCATGGCAGGCTCGACTTTTGTACATTTGAGAGATTGGCATCGACTCTTTCCAAATTGAAAAGCAGAATCAAGCTGTAACGAGCTTGTGTCAAGGCCTCAGAATTAAACTAGGCGATAATAACATGGCTGACATGCAGAGGGTTTCCACACACACACACAAGATGCTGCAATGCTCGGGAATGGGAGGGAGCGTGTATCAGTATATCACTACTTCACTGTTTAAGAAACTAATTAACCTTTTTAAATCACTACAAAATATTGACTCCTATGAAGATTCAGTCCAACTGTTGCAGTTTTCTAGCGGACTGCTTTCCCCTTACATGTAAGGCAGAGGTAAGACACAGCAAGGACAAATCTTGAGTGGCCGTGCCTTGAAAGGTCCCCAAAACAAAATAAATTGTGCTACAGTTTGTACTGTCACCTTTCAGTAGAATTGTACTGAGTTCTATTAAGACTAATACAAAGTACAAGGAAGAATACCAGGGTATGTACAATACACACTAACCTTCAATAGGTATTAAACAATACATGAACAAGGCAACATACATAATACCTTTCGAAATGCATCGGACAAAGCAACTAGAATCAGCTGGTCACTTTTTCAATTAGAATTGTACACAACAGTTTTTGCCGTCTAAAGCCAGACACATTTATCCCTTCATTTCTGGCCTTAAAACTTCTGATAGGAGCCAAAAACAACAAAAGTAAAATACGAACAATACATTCAACCCAGTATGTAAAGCCGCGCTGGAGTGATTTTTAAAGTCATTCACTAATTTGAGAGAGAGAAAAAAAAACCCTACGTTAAACGTGTAACTTGTTACTTGTCAAAAATTAAACAAGATAAATTTCAAAGCATAGAAAAGTGAAAACAGAACATATGCAGATTAGAGGGTAGCCTGAAAGCAAATGACAGAATCAACTGTAAACAGTGGGATTAATTAGTTTTTTTACTCTGAAGCTAGTTTTTTTTTTAATATATATAAAGGATTTTTCTAAAAAATAAAAATGCAGTAAAGACTGCAACCTAACATGGCCCCAGCAGCTGGCAAGTGGCATTAAGGGGGCAAATAAAAGAGGCACTGTCCTGCCTTCAGGCAGGCACCAATACTGCTGCAAACATCACCACTCTGATTTTCAGAAGCACTCCATTGTTTGTGGTCCTTTGAGGGTGGGTGAGAAGTAGCTAATAATCATCAAAATACTCCCTCACTTCTAACACAAAGCCTCTTAGGTACAAAAAAAATCACAACAAAAGCTAATCAGTTATCCGATCTAGAATGCTAATATATCGCTATTAGTAGTAGTACTAGGTCGTTTAAATATAACTTTATGTAGCTACTGAGGTCAACCAATTGTGGCTTATACTTCCCTAAATATAGATATAACAAGCTAACTTTACTTCCTAATCCTATGCTCTTTTCTAAAGGGGACATGTCAGTTGTAATAAAAGGTAGCAAAGAACACTTCTGGAGTACAAGGGCTATGTGGTGATTTATTTTGTGCAAGTGATGCATGTAGGTACTACAGCTTAGACACTGTAACAGAAATCTTTGTGCATATATAAAACTGTGTTCAACCTTGAACTCAGACATCTTGTGTCAACCTGGCGACACACACACACACGCGGGGATGAGGCCACGGATTGTTTTTATGTATTGCGAATGCCGAGGGCTTGTTCAAGCTCCTGTCTCCGTTGCTGCACCTGAAACGAGAGAGAGACGGGAGAGAAAACGTTAGGGCCAAGACACGGTGAAGTAAGGAACACACAATGCTGGTCTCCCACCAAACAGATACGGTGCGCCACAATGTTCTTGTTCTGGAATGATTGCTGGGGGGCGAGGAGAGCACTGTCAAATTCGGCCCACTTAGAGGATACACAAGACCCCAAATGAGACTTCTGGAGAAAGCAGGGAGAGCATGAAATGGCGGCCAGTCCGACAAAGAATCCAAGTGTAAGCAGTTCTTCACTGATCTCCCTGTGGCTCAGCACTTCAACTCCCCCTCCCATTCCGAATCCGACCTTTCTGTCCTGGCCCTCCTCCATGGCCACAGTGAGCACCACCGGAAATTGAAGGAGCAGCACCTCATATTCCGCTTGGGCAGTCTGCACCCTAGCAGCATAAACATTGAATTCTCCAATTTCCAGTAGCTCTTGCTGTCTCCTCCCCTTCTCAGCTCTCCCTCAGCCCTCGGGCTCCTCCTCTTCCTTTCTCCTTTCTTCTCCCCCCCCACCCTACATCAGTCTGAAGAAGGGTTTCGGCCCGAAACGTTGCCCATGTCCTTCGCTCCATAGACGCTGCCGCACCCGCTGAGTTTCTCCAGCACTTTTGTCCACCACTCTTCTAGCTTTCTTTCTCCCCACCCCTGCAGTCTGGAGAAGGGCCCTGACCCTGCAGACTTTATAGAGATACAGCGCGGAAACAGGCCCTTCGGCCCACTGAGCCAACACTGACCAGTGATCCCCGCACACTAACACTATCCTACACACTAGGGACAATGTACAACTTTACAGAAGCCAATGAACCTGCAGACCTGCATGCCTTTGGAGTGTTGGAGGAACCGGAGCACCCGGAGAAATCCCACATGGTCACGGGAAGAACGTACAAACTCTGCACATACAGCGCCTGTAATCTTGATCGAACCCGGGTCTCTGGCATTGTGAGGCAGCAACTCTACCGCTGCACCACTCTAAATATCTACTGTCTACATTCTTCCAGAGATGTTGCCCGACCCAATGCAAGTTGTGTTTCATAAACTGGAACAAAGATCTTGCCCCAATGATGGGCTGGTCTTGTTATATTCTTACCTTAGAATAGAAGTATCTGCAGACAGCCTCTTGAGCCCATGGCTGGAAGTAGAACTCTGCTCTGCGCTCTTCCTCTGGGTTTCCTACCACATCAGTCATAGACTACAATACAAAATATCAAAAGTGACTGGAACAGACAGATGCAAAAGAAAAATAAATGGTGTCGAAGGTCCCCAAGATTCTCATGGGGCCACGTTCATTTGCTATCAAAATGGCTGGGGTTGGAGGGCTCATTGGCAATTGCATTTTGCATTTCATTTAGCGCAGTACAGAATCACAGGGCAACGGAGCTTATGGTCTGGAGAGAAGGCAGGTACGGGATACTGAGTTGGATGATCAGCCATTATCATATTGAATGGCGAATGGTGCAGGCTCGAAGGGCCGAATGGCCTACTCCTGCACCTAATTTCTATGTTTCTATACCAGCAGGCACAAAAGCAGGGTGAACCATCAAACAAAGCCATGTGGTGTATACTCTGCAGATGAAAGCTACTTTCCTGGTACCTCATGCCGCAGAACAGAGCAAAATTTGCAAATGCTGCAAGGTGACATGTTGCAAGGCCACACAAGTGAAGCACTTTTCCAAAATTGGATCTGGGGCGAATTCAAGAAATCACACAAGGGGAAATCACACAGATGAAAATCAAGATGGGATTAACTGCCGTACAATAATTAGATAGATAGATAGATAGGATCGTAGAATTAGGATTCGGCCATTCAATCCTCACAGCCTGCCCTCACCATGTGATCAGATCATGGTTGATTTGTACCACTAGCAAAAGTTTGTACTCTTTCATCTCACAAAATCTAAGGCCTCAGCTCGTTTCACACTTGATCGCCTGCAGAAGAAATCCATAAAGGCCAAGGGCTTGATTTTGCTGTGCTAAGTGTGGTGTTGTTTTACCAGCGTTTAGCACCACAATACAATTTGTTCACAGGGTGCACTTTAGTGGTTGTTTTTTGCGTTGCATTTGCATTGCCTAGTCAAGCATTGAAAGGCAACGAGGTTGGGTGCTTAAAAGAACGCAGCAGCTTGCTTTAATGGTGCTCTTCCTTCCTTGACAACCCCCCCCCTCCCCCCCCCCCCCCCCCCCCCCCCCCCCCAAATTATCAGCCAAAAAAGCCGGGAGCTTGTGCTTTCATCTCTGAATTAAGGACATCAAAGTTGCTAAAACAGACTGCATTTTCAACCACAACCTCTTATCTGCCGGGGACATCTCCACTGTGTCAAACTCTCATGGAAATCCCCCTGTCATTTTAAATGGGGGCAGGGAAGGTGCATGGCAAAAAAGCACAGTGTGTGGAGTAACTCAGCGGGTCAGGCAGCATCTGTGGAGAACATGGATGGGTGATGTTTCACAGAGTGCTGGAGTAACTCAGCGGGTCAGGCAGCATCTGTGGAGAACATGGATAGGTGACGTTTCACAGTGTGTGGAGTAACTCAGCGGGTCAGGCAGCATCTGTGGAGAACATGGATGGGTGATGTTTCACAGAGTGCTGGAGTAACTCAGCGGGTCAGGCAGCATCTGTGGAGAACATGGATAGGTGACGTTTCACAGAGTGCTGGAGTAACTCAGCGGGTCAGGCAGCATCTGTGGAGAACATGGATAGGTGACGTTTCACAGAGTGCTGGAGTAACTCAGCGGGTCAGGCAGCATCTGTGGAGAACATGGATAGGTGACGTTTCACAGAGTGCTGGAGTAACTCAGCGGGTCAGGCAGCATCTGTGGAGAACATGGATAGGTGACGTTTCACAGAGTGCTGGAGTAACTCAGCGGGTCAGGCAGCATCTGTGGAGAACATGGATAGGTGACGTTTCACAGAGTGCTGGAGTAACTCAGCGGGTCAGGCAGCATCTGTGGGGAACATGGATAGGTGACGTTTCACAGAGTGCTGGAGTAACTCAGCGGGCCAGGCAGCATCTGTGGAGAACATGGATAGGTGACGTTTCGGGTCAGGACCCTTCTTCAGATTGTAGTATGTATAGGCATAGTACTAGGCCTGTTTCCATGCTGTATGTCTAAACTAAATAAACCTTGAAGTATAATTCTCAATAAGAGACTAAGAGATGTGGATATGTGAAACATTAACATTGTGACTGAGAACCCCATATACTAGGATCTTAATATGCAAAAGCACAGACTGTAAAATACAGCAATGGAAATATAGGGGAGAATACGTGTTCGGCACGGACTAGAAGGGTCGAGATGGAATGTTTCCGTGCTGTAATTGTTATATGGTTATTGTGAATTTAGTCACAGGTGGACGTGAGCAGCTTGGGAACAATGGAAAATACAGGGATACGAGGAAATAGGCTGGATGGGAGACTTGGGAAATCTAGGGAATGATCATGTGGAAGTGTTCAATTTTGTGTTAAAGGTTTAAGGGGGTAAAAACAAAAAAGATCTTTTTAGTTGGTACAATGCAGCATAAATTTAGGATTAGTCAAGTGTGAATGGGGAAGTTAAAAGGAACAATTTCCATACGGAGGGTTGGGAATGCATGTTGAAAATGCATTTCGTTGTCTCTGTACTGTACACTGACAATGACAATTAAAATTGAATCTGAATGTGCATCGCTGCAACTGGGAATACCTTGCAGTCAATCGCAGTTTTTAAGAGCAGGATGATGTAAAGGGCCTGTCCTACTTACGCGAGCTTTACAGGAGGCTACCGCCACCCGTGAAAGGTTGCTGAAATTTTCAACATGTTGAAAATTCAGCGACGACCAGAAAGACTACGACTCTTTGGAGACCTCTCACGAGGTCTCCAAAGAGTCGTAGAGTCTTTCTGGTCTCCGCTGAATTTTCAACATGTTGAAAATTTCGGCGACCTTTCATGGGTCTGTGTTCCTGCTGAATTTCCAACATGTTGAAAATTTCGACTGCGTATCACGGGTGCTGGCAGTCGCCTGTAAAGGTCGCATAAGTGGGACAGGGCCTTTAATAATAATAATAATAATAATTTTATTTATAGAGCGCTTTAAAAACAAACATAGCTGCAACAAAGTGCTGTACATCACTAATCATTGACAAAAAAGTTAATACACACCAAAAATAACAATCAAAAGAAATAGTAGGAAAAGACATGTAAAATAAAGAAACATCAAAAACACCACAAACAGAAGCAAAGCCTCAGGCATGGTCAAAAGCCAGGGAGTACAAATGTGTTTTAACACTGGATTTGAAGATGGACAGTGAGGGGGCCTGTCTGATGTGCAACGGCAGGGTGTTCCAGAGTGCCGGAGCAGCAACAGAGAAGGAATTTAGAGGAATGAAGTTATTAAACTTGCAAGGAAAAGAGCAGACACTGTTTGATAACAGTGGAGTGTGAACACAAGCAATTATATGAAGTCGCCTCCCTTGGAGCTGATTTCCTGTAGCAATAATCCCTTTGACCGCCCAATTGCTTTGAGCATTTCACAGACCGGGGATTTTCCATGGAAACTAATGTTCAGCTTGCTGGCCCTGTGAAGCGTGTTACCAAGGGAAAGCTGCTGACTGTCCACAGGCAAGTTCCACTAGTGTAAAACCCAGCCTCAATGTATCTATTTGAATGACTCGTGTACCCTTGGTGCCAATCACTCTTACCATTTACTGCAAAGCCTCTGGCTGTGAAAACGGACACCTCTCTGCTCACCATTACAGCCCAGCAGTGCGTAAAGAAAGCATTATTCTGCGCCTTGCTGGCCAGAGGACAACTCAAAGTGCTTTATCGCCCAATTGGTTACCTTTGAAATGCAATCACTTTTGCAAGCGAAGAAAATGCCTTGGCCTATTTGCGCACAGCGAGGTCCCAAGCAAGGAGATAAATCAGCTGATTTTTTTTTAATATACACGAAAGGGAGAAATATTATTAGCCAGGATAGCTTTGCTGCCTTTCTTGTCAGCAATATTTGTGGGCAAGTGTTTTATCCATGCCTCTGGTTATTGTGTTCAAACAAAAACAAAGGCTCGATGGAAAGCAAGTGCTAAAGTCAAGGCAGGTTGAACATCTAGGCCAATGCATGCAGCTGGAATTCTGCGCCTGTTTTAAAGCTGTGTATTGTCGCATTATTGAGGCTTGCTGCATCTCCTTGCACGATGGAAATCATCCATACAAATGCTCCTCTGCAACTAGTCCCAGTCGCCAGTTGTGGAGTGGAGACAGCATTACAGGACAGAGGAAGATTTGGCTTATAATTAAGATGGTTCAGATATAATTCAGTCCACACGAGTAGCCTCCAACATAGAAATACAGTGGGGGAACAAGCATCAGTTTGCTAACATTACAGCTAAACTAATACAGGAATATCCCACACAGCTCGGAGGTAATTTCCCACTGAATTTTGTCAACTCATCTCGTTACATCGTTAACGGGGACGAGAAGAGTTCCAGTGCTGTTGGTTCATTGGAAACAGCCAAGCTTGGTGGATTGAGTGCCGTTTCCTTATTCTACATTTCCTACACACCGATACACACAGGATAGATACAACAACGAGCAAAAACCTGGCTGCACGCAGTTAAAATAATGCCCAAATGTGTTAAAAAAAAAAAAAAAGAAAAAGCAGTCGAGAATCATTGTTCAGAATGGCAGTGCAAAGTCAGGCAATAACTTGATTCCATTCAGCGCATGAGCATCTAAAAGATATACAACTTCAGTCTTGCTTTCTGAAGGAGTTATTACCCGGTTACTAGCAGAGTACAGCAGCAAGGCTGGCATTGTGCAACACGTCACTACATTGATGCCATAACCAACACACAGTATCAGGCGGATGGATGGACAAGAGACAGAGATTGGAACCATAAAATCAGAAGACTTAGCCTCTACCCTTGAGCACACCGCATTCTTGAAACATAATTAGCTTAGATGTCATGCAAGGAAGGAAAGCCAAGTGTCATGGCCAGTCGGAGTGTTAAAGGCAGGCACAGGAGGTATACTTAATCACCAACATCTGTCACCGGTACATATGGCCCCTACACCCACTTGCTCCGCACCACAACATTGTACACACTTAACTAGGCTTTTTGCATTCAGTCCTAATGGCCCTGTCCCACGGTACGAGTTCATTCCAAGAGTTCTCTCTCCCGAGTTTGCCCGGATTTGAACTCGGGAGATTTACAGTAATGGCCGCTCGTCGGTACTCGGGGCTCTCGTGGACATTTTTCAACATGTTGCAAAATCTTCACGAGTCTTCCTGAGCTTACCTGCCGTTAGCGAGTCTTCCTGAGTACCTGCCGTTAGCGGTATGAGCCGCTAAGAGACGTCCCCGAGCTCCGACGTACCCGCTACGTTCATTCTTCGTGCTTACCACGAGTTTGATTTTTTTTTAAAACTTGGGAGAGCTCTTGGAATGAACTCGTACCGTGGGACAGGGTCATAAGCGTGCAATTGTGTGTCTTTTATAGTAATGGAAAATAACATAATATGGAGCATTTATTCAACAACTCACTACCAAGAGCCCAGATTGGAAATGCAATATATTGGATCAAAAATATTCACGTGCCACCTGATACGTTTTGAATTCAATGCCACATAATAAATACCAATTGTAAGTAGTAAGGAACTTTCAATACTGCATGCTGAAACTTGGAAGTATCTTTTACAAGTTATATTCCTGAATGCAGTGCAAAATATCCGGCCTAAAGAGGAACTCAACATGGACGCAGTGGTAAAATACATACCTTCAGGTCACGACACTGCGACTGCAGCCAGTCATTGATAAAGCCCTGTGGATCTCTGGCAAAACTCAGCATGAACTCTCGCTGTGTCTTCAGCTGGTTAATAGTCTCGATTGTTTCATGGATCTGTGAGAGTAAAACATCAAGATTATTCAGTGTGTAGAAACAAAGAACTGCAGAAGCTGGTTGATACCAAACACAAGCACAGAGTGCTGGAGTAACTCAGCGTGTCTGACGGCATTTCTGGAGAAAAAGTCTGAAGAAGGGTCCCGACCCGAAACGCCACCCGTCCTTTACCTCCAGAGATGCAGCCTAACCTGCGGAGTTATAGAAACATAGAAACATAGAAATTAGGTGCAGGAGTAGGCCATTCGGCCCTTCGAGCCTGCACCGCCATTCAATATGATCATGGCTGATCATCCAACTCAGTATCCTGTACCTGCCTTCTCTCCATACCCCCTAATCCCCTTAGCCACAAGGGCCACATCTAACTCCCTCTTAAATATAGCTAATATATATAGCTATATACCAGGACTTTGTGTCTAATGCCCCTGTCCCACTTAGAAAACCTGAACGGAAACCTCTGGAGACTTTGCGCCCCACCCAAGGTTTCCGTGCGGTTCCCGGAGGTTGCAGGTAGTGGAAGCAGGTAGGGAGACTGACAAAAACCTCCGGGAACCTTGGGTGGGGCGCAAAGTCTCCAGAGGTTTCCTAAGTGGGACAGGGGCATTTAGTGTGCTGGGATCGCCGGTCGGCGCGGACTCGGTGGGCCGAAGGGCCTGTTTCCACGCTGCATCTCAAAACTAAACACAGTATTTAAGTGCTCACACTGGATTTCCTCTTTCCTCTGCAGAGATTGGAGGCATTTGCGCAGAACCGCAAATGTCCCCTTGGTTATAGAAGGTTCCCAGCTAAGGTAGACAAAAGTGCTGGAGAAACTCAGCGGGCGCAGCAGCATCTATGGAGCGAAGGAAATAGGCAACGTTTCGGGACGAAACCCGGAAGGGGTTCGGCCCGAAACGTTGCCTATTTCCTTCAGGATTTCGGGTAGGCAACTGAAGAAGGGTTTCGTCCCGAAACGTTGCCTATTTCCTTCAGGATTTCGGGTCTGAAGAAGGGTTTCGTCCCGAAACGTTGCCTATTTCCTTCGCTCCATAGATGCCGCTGCACCCGCTGAGTTTCTCCAGCACTTTTGTCTACCTTTGATTTTCCAGCATCTGCAGTTCCTTCGTAAACAGTTTCCCAGCTAACCTTATTATCCAGAGCAGCAATCTCCTGCTGGCTTGCAGTGGAGAGGAGAAAGGAATTCATCTGAGTCTTCAGTGTGTCGTCCACCTCTACGTCGATATCGTAACAAGCAGTCTTCTTCTGATCATTTGGGTCCACACTGAAACATTGGAAGGAAAGGTTCATACGATGGGACAAGAATTATATGCATGTCAGCTACCTTTAAGTTGGGTCACATCGAGTACTGATTGAATTGAATAGAATCCATTTTATTACAAGGAATTTGCCATGGTGCTTTGCTCGCAAGCAAGTCAAGAGTCAAATCAAGGTAGTTTTATTGTCATGTGTCCCAGATAGGACAATGAAATTCTTACTTGTTGCAGCACAGCAGAATATGTAAACATAATACAGAACAGGAGATACAAGTTCAGTGTGTCTATAGACCATATAGGAGACAATTAAAAATTGACTCCACAGTCAAAAATTCACAACAGAGGATGTACTTCCTGCGGCAGCTGAGGAAGCACAATCTGCCACAGGCAACGATGGTCCAATTCTACACGGCCATCGTAGAGTCTGTCCTCACCTTCTCCATCATGGTCTGGTTTGGCTCAGCCACCAAGCACGACACCCGGAGGCTGCAGCGAATCGTCCGATCAGCAGAGAAGGTTATTGGCTGCAACCTTCCCTGCATTGATGAACTGTACACTGCAAGGGCCAGGAAGCGAGCGGGCAAGATCATCTCTGACCCCTCTCACCCTGGCCACAAACTCTTTGAATCACTTCCCTCTGGAAGGCGACTCCGGACTGTCAAAGCTGCCACAGCCAGACATAAAAAACAGTTTTTATCCACGAGTAGTTGCTCTACTCAACAGCCAAAAGTCTGTAGCCTCCCTTTGATCTGGTATTTTGTTGGTTCACATGCTTGATCAATGGTGTTTTATCATTAATGTTTTATTATTATTAATGTTTAGTGTTTTCGGAGTCATTCGTAACTGTCACTGTATGTCATGTTGTCACTTGTGGGCGGAGCACCAAGGCAAACTCCTTGTATGTGAATACTTGGCCAATAAACGCACTTACTTATCATGTATCTGTACACTGTAAATGGTTCGACTGTACTCGTGTATTGTCTTTCCCCTGACAGAATAGCACGCAACAAAAGCTTTTCACTGTACCTCGTTACACGTGACAATAAACTAAACTGACTTTTACAGACTTCAAAATGATATGAAGTTTGAATTCCTTGTCGGCAGGTTGGACCTTGGCAACACTCACCTGATAATATGGTTGATGATGATTGGCTCAGGGGGCATCAGCAGAGCATGCAATCTTTGAGGGATTTCTGAGAACTTCATTCTTTGACATTCAAAGATCTGCAAGCAAAGAGCCACAATCAATAGGCAAAGCATCCTAGTTTCAAATAAAACTAATATCACTTTTCCAATTTGCAAACCCCCCCCCCCCCCCCACTAAATCTAAATATAATTTGGCACTCAAGACCAAATGATACCACAGGAAGTTGTGTCAGTTGTACAGGGTCTTGGTGAGACCACACCTGGAGTATTGCGTACAGTTTTGGTCTCTTAATCTGAGGAAAGACATTCTTGCCATAGAGGGAGTACAGAGAAGGTTCACCAGACTGATTCCTGGGATGGCAGGACTTTCCTATGAAGAAAGACTGGATAGACTCGGCTTGGACACGCTAGATTTCAGAGGATTGAGGGGGGATCTTATAGAAACTTACAAAATTTTTAAGGGGTTGGACAGGCTAGATGCAGGAAGATTGTTCCCGATGTTGGGGAAGTCCAGAACTAGGGGTCACAGTTTAAGGATAGGAGGGAAGTCTTTTAGGACCGAGATGAGAAAATCATTTTTTACACAGAGAGTGGTGAATCTGTGGAATTCTCTGCCACAGAAGGTAGTTGAGGCCAGTTCATTGGCTATAGTTAAGAGGGAGTTAGATGTGGCCCTTGTCGCTAAAGGGATCAGGGGGTATGGAGAGAAGGCAGGGATGGGATACTGAGTTGGATGATCAGCCATGATCATATCGAATGGCGGTGCTGGCTCAAAGGGCCGAATGGCCTCTACTCCTGCACCTATTTTCTACGTTTTTATGTTTCTATGGAAATCGTCAATCAAACCGCCCATCGTCATTGCTATTGGCAGGTGTCATTGACAGCAACTTCAAGTTATAACTGCCATTATAAAGAAAGCACATCAGCACCGCTACTTCCTGAGAAGATTACGGAGAGTCGGTTTGTCTAGGAGGACTCTCTCTAACTTCTACAGGTGCACAGTAGAGAGCATGCTGACCGGTTGCATGGTGGCTTGTTCTGTGGGCAACTAGCATTCCAAGAATTACCTGTTGGAGGTACTTGTCACAGTTGATGAACTCGCGTTCGTGGGAATCCTGCAGCTTGTGGGTTTTAATGTACTGCCAGAGAGCCTGGATGATAACAGGTCGAGTCTGAGTGTGGATGCCCAGCAGGCGAGCCAATCGAGGGTCCAGTTTAAACTGGGGTGGCTGCAAAATAAAGAGAAAAATAAATCACTATACATATTCAGCACAAAACCCACCAGAGTATTGTGTTCCGTTCTGGGCACCATGTTATAGGAAACATATCGTCAAGCTGGAAAGGGTGCAGACACACAAGGATGTTGCCAGGACATCACAGTATGGTATGGCAACTGCTCTGTCTCCGACCGGAAGGCATTGCAGAGGGTGGTGAAAATTGCCCAACGCATCACTGGTTCCACGCTCCCCTCCATTGAGTCTGTCCAAAGCAAGCGCTGTCTGCGGAGGGCGCTCAGCATCGCCAAGGACTGCTCTCACCCCAACCATGGACTGTTTACCCTACTACCATCCGGGAGGCGCTACAGGTCTCTCAGTTGCCGAACCAGCAGGTCGAGGAACAGCTTCTTTCCGGCGGCTGTCACTCTACTCAACAACTTACCTCGGTGACTGCCAATCACCACCCCCCCCCGACATTTATTATTATTTATTCAAATCGTTTGCTATGTCGCTCTTCAAGGGAGATGCTAAATGCATTTCGTTGTCTCTGTACTGTACATTGACAATGACAATTAAATTGAATCTTAATCTGAATCTGAATCTGAGGACTAGAGGGCCTGAGCTACAGGGAGAGGTTGAGCAGGCTGGGACTTGGTTCCTTGGGGTGCAGAAGGACGAGGGGTGATCTTGTAGAGGTGTACAGAATCATGAGAGGAAAGAATCGGGTAGATGCGCAGAGTAGGGGGAATCGAGAACCAGAGGACATAGGTTTGAGGCGAGAGGGGAAAGATTTCATTGGGGCGACCTTTTCACGCAAAGCATGGTAGGTGTGTAGAATGAGCTGCCGGTGGACGTAGTTGAGACAGGAAGATTCAGATTCAATTTTAATTGTCATTGTCAGTGTACAGTACAGAGACAACAAAATGCATTTAGCATCTCCCTGGAAGAGCGACATAGCAAACGATTTGAATAAATAATAATAAGTGTCTATCGCAACATTTAAGAAAGTTTTTAGGTACATAGATGGGGCAGGTTTAGAGGGATAGGGACCAAACGTAGGCAGGTGAGATGAGTGTAGGTGGGACATGTTGGCCGGTGTGGGCAAGTTTGACCGAAGGGCCTGTTTCCACGCTGTATCACTCTATGACTCCTTAAATGCCTTTCAAGCATCTGATCAACCTCATATACAGTGTTTAAGAAGGAACTGCAGATGCTGGAGAATCGAAGGTACACAAAAAAGCTGGAGAAACTCAGCGGGTGCAGCAGCATCTATGGAGCGAAGGAAATAGGCAACGTTTCGGGCCGAAACCCGGAAGGGTTTCGTCCCGAAACGTTGCCTATTTCCTTCAGGATTTCGGGTCTGAAGAAGGGTTTCGTCCCGAAACGTTGCCCATTTCCTTCGCTCCATAGACGCTGCTGCACCCGCTGAGTTTCTCCAGCTTTTTTTGTGTAACCTCATATACAGGTTTCTCTGACAGACAGGATATTGTGATGTGAAGATCATGCATTTGCTGCCACCATGAGGTCGAACGAGACCACAATTCAAGTCACTGCCACTGTCCAAAGGTTGCAAAAACAAATCAACGTTGCTTGAAATAACCGCATGCGCAAGCGGTCGGGCCTTGAACAACGGAGACAAGGTTCGGAATTGGCCCAGATAGCCAATGATGTTTGGTAATTCTCCCCAAGGTGTGCGTTCTGAGGTAGCACATTACATCTCGCTGCTGCTGCTTACTGCCTGGCCAGAGCTGCCATCTCAGCAAGCGGTACGATGATGCAGTGCTGCAGGCAGAGGGCTCCTGCTTACCGATTAATCTCAGTCGCTTCCACCTTGGTGGCAATTTCACTCTGCCGATTGGGGGGGGGGTTTGTCATTTTCAGAGACTACTATCTGGAGAAAGGTCAAACGATAAATCGAATGGAGAACAGAGCCCCGAACTTTGCCCAAAAGCCAACACGGTTTGCTCAAAAGGGCCGACTGTGAACAAAAGTGCAAGAATGATAAATTCTGAAGCATTCCCAGATTTAGTGGTACCAGAAATTTTAGCCGGGGCATGGTTATCAGTAGGAAGACATTGCAGATGCTGGTTTAATCCGAAGATAGACACGGAATGCTGGAGGAACTCAGCGGGTCAGACAGCGCCTCTGGAGAAAAGGAAGAGGTGACGTTTCGGGGCCGAGACCCTCCTTCAGTCTGAAGAAGGGTCTCGGCCTGAAACATAAAAGATATAAATTGCTCTGTGTTTAAAATGATTTATTTATGTTTGTGTAACCAGTGGCTCAGTTAGTTAAAAGGGTTAAGTAGGCCAAGTCTGACTTGCTGAGTCACTCCAGGATTTTGTGTCTATCATGGCAATCAGATGTCGGCTGCTCTGTCAATACATCAAACTTTAATCTCCAATTTTCATCTGTCCATTTAGGTCCACTGGTGCCGTTTGAACCGCTGAATTCCTCCAGCAGTTTTTTTTTTTTTTTTAAGCAGCAATGTTCTCTTGTTGTCAAGGTCTTTACTCATCCTGGCTTCGAGCAGACTTTCATTGCTTTACCAAATCTTACATTGCCCACGGACTTGTGTGTAAGTTAACACAGAAAGCAGTGGTAGAATATTAGAAAAAGGGCAGCACACATAGAAACATAGAAATTAGGTGCAGGAGTAGGCCATTCGGCCCTTCGAGCCTGCACCATTCGCCATTCAATATGATCATGGCTGATCATCCAACTCAGTATCCTGTACCTGCCTTCTCTCCATACCCCCTGATCCCCTTGGCCACAAGGGCCACATCTAACTCCCTCTTAAATATAGCCAATGAACTGTGGCCTCAACTACCCTCTGTGGCAGAGAGTTCCAGAGATTCACCACTCTCTGTGTGAAAAAAAAATGTGGCGTTGCTGCCGCACAGCGCAACAGACCAGGGTTCGATCCTGACTACGGGTGCTGTCTGTGTGGAGTTTGTACGTTCTCCCCGTGACGTGCGTGGGTTTACTCCGGGTGCTCCGGTTTCCTCCCACGCCCAGGTTTGTTTAGTTAATAATCTTCCGTAAATTGTACCCAACGTGCAGGATAGAACTAGTGTGGAGGGATCGCTGCTTGGTGGGCCACAGGGCCTGTTATCCGCACTGTATCGCGAAAACTAAGGACTGCAGTGGTTCAAGACAAAGGCTCGCCCGCTACCCACTCACGGTGCAACCAGTGATGCCAACAGTGCCCACCTTCTCTAAACGAATACAACAGGGGCAATGGATTGGACTGGAAAGAGCTGGTGATGACTTGAACGAGCACAGAAAACCCGAAGGTACACAAAAAATGCTGGAGAAACTCAGCGGGTGCAGCAGCTTCTATGGAGCGAAGGAAATAGGTAACGTTTCGGGACAAGACCCTGAAGGAAATAGGTAACGTTTCGGGACCAAACCCGGAAGGAAATAGGCAACGTTTCGGGCCGAAACCCTTCTGGAAATAGGCAACGTTTCGGGCCGAAACCCGAAAGGGTTTCGACCCGAAACGTTACCTATTTCCTTAGCTCCATAGATGCTGCTGCACCCACTGAGTTACTCCAGCACTCTAGACGTTGCCTATTTCCTTCAGGTTTCGGCCCAAAACATTGCCTATTTCCTTCGGGTTTCGGCCCGAAACGTTACCTATTTCCTTCGCTCCATAGATGCTGCTGCACCCGCTGAGTTTCTCCAGCATTTCTGTGTACCTTCGATCTTCCAGCATCTGCAGTTCCTTCTTGAACACAGAAAACCTGATCCTGTTTTCCCTTGTTGTCGAATCAAGCAAGGCATGAGCAGGTAGGTGGGTAATAATAATAATAATAATAATAATATAATAGAGAGAGAGTACAGAGGAGATTTACTAGAATGTTGCCTGGGTTTCAACAACTAAGTTACAGAGATAGGTTGAATAAGTTAGGTCTTTATTCTCTGGAGCGCAGAAGGTTAAGGGGGGACCTGAGAGAGGTCTTTAAAATGATGAGAGGGATAGACAGAGTTGATGTGGACAAGCTTTTCCCTTTGAGAATAGGGAAGATTCAAACAAGAGGACATGACTTCAGAATTAAGGGACAGAAGTTTTGGGGTAATATGAGGGGGAACTTCTTTACACAGAGAGTGGTGGCGGTGTGGAATGAGCTCCCAGTGGAAGTGGTGGAGGCAGGTTCATTGGTATCATTTAAAAATAAATTGGATAGACATATGGATGAGAAGGGAATGGAGGGTTATGGTACGAGTGCAGGCAGGTGGGACTAAGGGGAAAAAAATTTGTTCGGCATGGACTTGTAGGGCCGAGATGGCCTGTTTCCGTGCTGTAATTGTTATATGGTTATTATATGGTTATAATAATCTTATTTATATAGCACATTTTTAGTCAACTTGCATTGACCCCAAAGTGCTTCACATAATTACATTACATTTACACACAGGCAAAGGTGGGTGAAGTGTCTTGCCCCAAGGACACAACGACAGTATGCACTCCAAGCGGGATTCGAACCGGCTACCTTCTGGTCGCCAGCCGAACACTTAGCCCATTGCGCCATCTGTCGTGTAGATGGGGCATGTTGGATGGTGTGCGCAAGTGAGGCCGAAGGGCCTGTTTCCACGCTAGATGACTCCATGGCTATCTTATTTTCTTTAAATGAGCCTCCGGCGATGCACAGATCAGAGGTCAAATTTAGACCCCATACAACTTAGCCTGCTTAACCCTTTTAACTAACTGAGCCACTGGCTACACAAACATAAATAAATCATGTTAAACACAGCAATTTATATCTTTTACCACCTCTTGATACTTCGGAAATTTAAGGCAATCTACCCGAGGGGGTTTATGCCTGTAATGATAAAAGGGAGTGATGAAAGGCTAGAGTAACTCAGAAGAAGGGTCTCACCCCGAATGTCACCCGTTCCTTCTCTCCAGAGATGCTGCCTGTCCCCGCGGAGTTACTCCAGTTTTTTGCGTCTGTCTTCGACTTAAACCAGCATCTGCAGTTCCTTCCTACACACGATAAAAGGTGGCCTTTAACTCAACGCATTTTTCTTACCTGGTAATCCAGCATCAACAAGACTGTGCAACGCACATTCACATCTCCTGGTCTTTTCACTTGGAAGCCATCAGTCTCTTGGGTTGTGGCTGTCCGATGCCACTAAATGGAGTTAATGGAGTCGTTATTATTTTGTAGTCTGGAGCAACAGGTTCATTTGTCGTCAGTAGAATTATACAGACCTCAGCTGCATGTCGCCATGCTCTCATTCACAGCCCTTGCAAATGCTTGAGTGCATGCCCTGCTTTAATCAAGTGTGTGCTGGACCATCACAGTTTCTCGAGTGTTTGAACCCAATTAGTTTATGATGTTTCAAGGTCTTTTGTGTCAGTGTTTAGTCCCACTTGTACTCTGGCAAGCCAGGTTGACTTCTGAATCAAATCATACCCATTAGTTATGGTACGTTTAGTCTAGTTTAGAGAAACAGCACAGAAACAGGCCCTTCGGCCCACCGGGTCCACGTCGACCAGCGATCCCCGCACATTAATATTATCCTACACCCACGAGGGGCATTTTTTACATTTACCAAGCCAATTGATCTACAAACCCGCACGTCTTTGGAGCGTGGGAGGGAACCGAAAAGCTCGGAGAAAACTCACGCAGGTGACGGGGAGAACGTACAACTTCGGTACAGACAGCACCCGTAATCGGGATGGAACCCGGGTCTCTGGTGCTGCATTCGCTGTAAGGCAGCAACTCTACCGCTGCGCCACCGTGACTGCTTGTACTCCTAAGGCGTGTACTCAGTAGGGGTTTGTACACAGAAACTTTCTCCAGTTGCTGTCCATTTATTTTGTTTCAGTCGGTGCCACAGACAGCTAAAGAGGCCAAGTCAGTGGACATTTTTACGGCGGAAATTGACATTCTTAGCACCGACCAGGGCATTTAAGGTGAGACGGATATGGAGTGGCAGCCGCCTGGAACATGCTGCTGGAAGAAGTGTTGGAAGCAGATACACGGTGACATTTAAGAGGCCTTTAGACAGGGACATGAACAGGCAAGAAACGGAGAGATATAACCATGTGCAGGCAAATGAGGTTAGTTAAAATTGCCATTGTGGGCCTGTTCTAGTGCTGTAGTATGTTCTACATCCTACACTGAAGAGGTCTCAGAGGCGGCCACTAACATGTCGCCAATGTTTTGGTTCAGCCACCTCTAACTTCACATTTAACAGGCATTTAGATAGGGCCATGAACAGGCAAGAAATGGAGACCGTGTTACATTCTTGAAAAGCAGGGCGCATCTCAAAAGCGGCAACATTAAACATGTACAGTACCTTGACGGGCATCGCATGCAAGAGCGTTATTTCAAAAATACGAGCGCGTTAATTAGGCTTTGGCATTAAAACAAGCGCATTGTTCCCAAAACGCATAAATCACTCGCGCATAAAACACGAGGTGGCTATACACCCAAAACAAAAAAGGCAAAAGACAGGGAACCGATTCACTGGGAGTTCCGTACATGACTCCAGTCTGCTTACCTCAACCAGATGATTGTCAGGTCCATAAAGATCTTTATCCAGCTCAATCACCAGGGATTTGAAGAAAGAAGAAAACTTCCGTTTCTGTTTGGTGGCATCATACTTTGACACAGCTGACTGCACGGGCACAAAGAAATGTCATAAGTTTAATACAGAGTTGCAGATGAGCGAGCAACATTGAAGATACAAACTACCTTGCAGTTCATCACTTTGCAGTGATCCCACCACCTACCCACCAACTGTTCGCTGGTGGCTTGTCACATCAGCATCCTCTTTTGTGGCTGAGCAGCAAGGCAAGCAACCAGCAAGAGGGATGCACGAGGGGATGGGATAACCTATATGTAGCCAGGACTCGAGGGCCTGAACTACAGAGGGAGGTTGAGCAGGCGAGGATTTCATTCCTCGGAGCTCAGGAGGATGTGCGGTGCTCTTATAGAGGTGCTATAATGTGCGGTGCTCTTATAGATCAGGTAAATGCACAGTCTTTTGCCCAGAGTATGGGAACCAAGAACCAGGTTTAAGGTGAGAGAGGAAAGATTTAATAGGAGGTTACACAAAAAAGCTGGAGAAACTCAGTGGGTGCAGCAGCATCTATGGAGCGAAGGAAATAGGTAACGTTTCGGGCCGAAACCCGGAAGGGTTTCGGCCCGAAACGTTGCCTATTTCCTTCAGGATTTCGGGTCTGACGAAGGGTTTCGGCCCGAAACGTCGCCTATTTCCTTCGCTCCATAAATGCTGCTGCACCCGCTGAGTTTCTCCAGCTTTTTTGTGTAACCTTCGATTCTCCAGCATCTGCAGTTCCCTCTTAAACACAAGATTTAATAGGAACCTGAAGGGTCACTTTTTTCACAAAGAGGGTTTCACGCATATGGAATGAGCTGCCAGAGGAGGCCGTTGAGGCAGGTCCAATAACAGCATTTAAAAGGTATTTGGATGGGTACATGGATAGGAAAGGTGTGGAGGGATATGGATCAAACACCGGCAGGTGGGACCAGTGTAGTAGATAGGGCATATTGGTCGGCATGGGCAGGTTGGGCCGAAGGGCTGTATGATTCTAACATTTTAACCCTTAAAAATCAGGAATATATTTTCCCTTTAATTGCCACTTTGCCCCACCAGCATTATCCCTGGAGCACAACACCAACCCACCATGCTGATAGTGCAGCCAAGTGTATTTCTGATAACGCTTGTGACCAGAGCCTGGTTGGCTTTTTGAATTAAACTGTTGCTAAGGAAGGCAACCGCCATGGGGGGAGAGGGGAAGAACAATAGGCGATGGGGGGGGGGGGGGGGGGGGGGGGGGGGGGACGGGGAACGGACGACAACTATAAAGTCCTTGCTCGGAGCAGCAAAAATATCAGCAAACAGCCAAAGCACAATAGAAGGTGGACAAAAGTGCTGGAGAAACTCAGCAGGTGAGGCAGCATCTATGGGGTGAAGGAAATAGGTGACGTTTTGGACCGAGACCCTTAGTTAGATAGAGCTCTAGGGGCTAGTGGAATCAAAGGATATGGGGAGAAGGCAGGCACGGGCTATTGATTGGGGATGATCAGCCATGATCGCAATGAATGGCGGTGCTGGCTCGAAGGGCCGAATGGCCTCCTCCTGCACCGATTTTCCATGTTTCTATGTCTACTCCACTGTGACAATAAAGTATTCTATTCCTTCCAAAGAGCGCTGCGATATGAGGCAGCAGAAAAGCAAGCATATGCCCCCCTCACGCCCCCACTCCAGGGAACAATGCAATTTTAACCCACGTATTAGAAACATAGAAACATAGAAATTAGGTGCAGGAGTAGGCCATTCAGCCCTTCGAGCCTGCACCATTCGCCATTCAATATGATCATGGCTGATCATCCAACTCAGTATCCCGTACCTGCCTTCTCTCCATACCCCCTGATCCCCTTAGCCACAAGGGCCACATCTAACTCCCTCTTAAATATAGCCAATGAACTGGCCTCAACTACCCTCTGTGGCACAGAGTTCCAGAGATTCACCACTCTCTGTGTGAAAAATGTTCTTCTCATCTCGGTTTTAAAGGATTTCCCCTTTATCCTTAAGCTGTGACCCCTTGTCCTGGACTTCCCTAACATCGGGAACAATCTTCCTGCATCTAGCCTGTCCAACCCCTTAAGAATTATCATAGAAATGACATGAGACGGAGCGTTAGATCCCAACTGTTGGAATTGGAGGGCAGCAGAAAGAGAAAGACAAATCTCACATCCTCCAGCAGTCTTCCTTCCACCCGAAGCTCCCAGGAAGCCACCGTTCCTTCACCATCTTCTGCGTCCGGCTTTGCAGGGTTGAAAGTATTTGAGATAAATATACGAAGCTTTCTCTTTTGCTGCAAAAACAATAGGGAGTTTGAGTTTGATGTAAAGGTATGCCACGATTTTACACAGGGGGACTGCCCGAGGCAAAAGGTTGCTTGAAGCAGAAAACTCAAATTGAAACTTTGCAATTAGATACTATGTAAAGTGTCAACAATTCTGGTGAAAAACATCAAAACGTGAAAACTATAGTAACACATACTATAGTAATAATGAATAGATTTATTAACTATTAAATGGAGTCATACAACAGGGCCCTTGCCCAACTTGCCCAAGCCGGCCAACATGTCCCATCTACACTAGTCCCACCTGCCTGCGTTTGGCCCTTATCACTCTAAACCTGTCCTATCCATGTCACTCTAAACCTGTCCTATCCATGTACCTGTCCAAATGTTTCTTAAACGTTATGAAAGTACCTACCTCAAATGTTAAATTAAATGTTATATGTGGAAGCATATGAGTGCAGTTAATGGGAAGGAGAGTGTTGGAAAAGTCACATTTAAACTAAATGTGTAAGAGGGAACTGCAGATGTTGGTTTAAACCGAAGATATAGATACAAAATGCTGGAGTAACTCAGCAGGACAGGCAGCATCTCTGGAGAGAAGGAATGGGTGAAGTTTCGGGTTGAGACCCTTCTTCAGACTGGTCCTGACTAAATAATAGAATCTTATTCTCATTCCACATCTAAATGACCCTGGCCTCAAGGCAGATAAGTCCATTTGAATAGAGGTCAGTGAACTGACAATGAAGTAAGCGTTTCAAAGCCCCTCGAGTGTGAATCATCTATATCTCGGTGAGCAGAAGGACCTGTTTTCATGCTGTATCTCTAAATTAAAAACTAAACTAAGTCTCAACAATTCCTCCGAGCAAAACATCATTATCTTTGCAGCCACAATTTTCGTTTTTTTAAATATAAATGCAAGGAGCTCAGATTTCCAACTTGGATCTTAGTTGAGTACATGGTGCAGTAGCACACAGGCCACACATCCTTTCATGAGTTAGTGGGAATCACTGCATAATTCAGACCACGCTGTGATCTCTTAAATAGTATTTGGAAAGTGGTGCTTATTCCAACTGTCACTATGTCTGCGTCAAATGACACCGCAGTCTTTTGGCTCCGTGAAGGAGAGCCATTTATTAATTACCTGCCTTGGCTGCCAAAACAATGACGAGAAAAATGTATTAATATGCTTGGCTACACACACTGTTAAAGTGGATTAACCGCTGCTACATTAACCTAGAGGGCACAAATGTAGCACCAGATATCACAAGCAGATTGATTTGCAAATGAAATTGCACCCAGATACGTGGCGAAGGTTGATAAACGCAGCCAAGAATGAGCTTCAATTCCCTACAAAGATCAGTCTTGAAGGAAACATTGGTATAGCCCAGTTCTAAGTAATATTATAATGCGTCCTATTTATAGCACGTGAAGTTCACATACTTTAGCTTAGAGATATAGCTTGGAAAGAGGCCCTTCGGCCCGCTGAGTCAATCGATCACACTAGTTCAATGTTATCCCACTTTCTCATCCGCTCTGGCACAATAGGGACAACTTACAGAAGCCAATTAACCTGCAAATCTGCACAACCTTCGGAGCACCCGGAGAAAACCCATGCGGTCACAGGGAGAATGTGCAAACTCTACAAATGCAGCACCCGAGGTCGGGATCACATCCGAAGTCAGGATAGAACCGGGGTCTCTGGTGCTGTGAGGCAGTAGATCTACAAGATGCACCACTGTGCCTCCCTACATAATGATAACCTACCACTGGCATATGTTTGGGGGAAAGGAGAAACCAGAAGTATAAAATCTAAAGGGGCACACAAAAGACAATGATATTCAAATGAGTTGTATAAGGTATGGAGGCTGTTGCAATAGATGTTCCTATTGCCTGTGCACAATGTGTTTTGTTTCATAATAAAGTCAAAACATTTTTAGAAGCTATTCAATATTAGTTTTTGACAATTGGCTTAGAGCGGCACAGCGGTAGAGTTGCTGCCTCACAGCACCAGGGACCCAGGTTAGATCCTGACTACGGGTGCTGTCGGTGTGGAGTTTGCACGTTCTCCCTGTGACTGCGTGGGCTTTCTCCGGATGCTCCGGTTTCCTCCCACATCACGAAGATGTGCGGTTTTGATGTGAAGGTGGGACAACGTGGAACTAGTGTGAACGATGTTCGATTCGTCAGCCAAAAGCGTGTCTCCACGCTGTATCTCTAAAGCAAATATTGGAACTAGAATGCTTTAAAAAAAAAAAAAAAAAAAAAAAAAAAAAAAATCGATTTTGGTAAACTAAAATATACTCTCTGCAAATAGTTGAGACGACAAAGTGTTTTACCTTTATTGGTCTTTTCAATGCTTCTTGGATGTCCAGGCGTTTCCTCATTATAGTCTGGTCCAACTTCCTCTCAAATGCCAGCAAGTCCATATAGGCTTGGGACTCTGGCACAAGCTCCCGAATCTACGGCAACAAGGATTACATATGAACTGGCAAACCTAAGTCTATCCCCTTCTCAAAGGTACAAGTGGCATTGTCCATAATTCCGGCACACATTGGCCTTTGCCACCTATCCCCGGCATTTGAGATGGTCGAATACAACTTCCTTGTTTGTAACAAAGTGAAGTAGCTCGGCGGGCTAGGCAGAATGTCGAGAGAGAAAGGACGGGCGACGTTTCGGGACGGGACCCTTCTTCAGACGGAAAGTATGGTAAGCGTGTGAAGAGTTAGGGGCGAGAAAAGATCAGGAGCAATGCGGGCCGGCAACAAATGACAACAGGCAGGACGGCGCCTGGTAGGCCCACTGTTGGCTGGAGAAGGCGTGATCTCAAGAGAAACAATGTGGGGAGCTGCGGAACTGGTAAAACCAAAGATCCTACAGCGAGCAAGATAGTCCACTCGACGAAAAAGACGTAGTACAGTCATGGGTAATTTTCAGCCCCAATTCCGTAACCGGCTTCCATCTCCGCACCAAAGATCCCGTAGGATACTAGCGCAGAGACGGAAGCCGGCTACGGAAACATCCTCGTAAAAATAAAAATTATTTGGTAAAAATCTTCTCCTCATTTTCAGAATTTTAATTCATCAACACAAACTGTTCCCCCGCAACGTTGATTGCACTGCGGGTCGGGTCGGGTTACGGAAATGGATGAAAAAAAGTCCCACGTTCCGCTCCGTTGCGTACTACATGTCAGCCCATTGCATTTAGCAGGAGTGGTGTATCTTGCTCCCCTATAGGATCTTTGATGTGGGGAGCTGTGGAACAGGTACAACGACTAGGGTGGAGGAAGGAGGGAGATGGGAGGGGGGAGAGTGTAAATCGCAGTTACATAAAATTAGAGAATTCAATGTCCATACCGCTGGATTGTAAACTAGCCAAGCAAAATTTGAGTGGATGTTCCTCCAAAGTGCGTGTGGCAATGGAGGCGGCCCAGAACAGAAGGGTCAGTGTGGGAATGGGAAGGGGCGTTGAAATGGTTGGCACTCTTGCAACTAGATGCAACTACTCCAGGAAAGGATTCTCTTTCTAGCCCATTGTACTTATACCAACTGAGCCGCCAAAAGGATCTATATTACGACAGAGAAAAGGTTGCAATGCAAAAAAACAAATGAACAAGATTTAAAACTCACCCTCTGAGGTAGAATTTTATCTGCCATTTTCTTCTTCTTCGCACTGTTCAAATGGAAGAATAAATATGTTACCCTGGCAACCCATCTTCCAAAATGGAGCCCTTTTAATACTCAGACTGATGCAAGGGAGATTAGAATCATTTATCTGGCACGAATAGACATTAAAACATCAATTGAAGGAAAACATAAAGCTGATCAAATGTCAGGTCAAAGTGAACCTCTTCACATCTTCCCTGTTCTTTACGCTGTTCATTGCCTAAAACTCCAGTCCGAAATTTCCCACTCACTGCCCTCAACCACCTTCCCCCCACAGCTGGGGTAAGTAAGGTGCAACAAATACATCCAGTCCCTTGTCCAAGTGGCTACATATTGTGTTCAGTTTTGATCGCCGTTACAGGAAGGATGTTGTGAAGCTGGAACGGGCACAGGGAAGATTTACAAGGATGTTGCCGGGCCGGGGCCTGAGCTACAGGGAGAAGTTGAGCAGGAGGATGATGGGCGATCTTACAGCAGTGCACGATCACGAGAGGGATAGTTGGGGTAAATGCACAGTCTTTTACCCAGAGTAAGGAGATCAAGAACCAGGACATAGGTTTGAGGTGAAGGGAGGGGAAGGATTTAATAGGAACCCGAGAGGGGATTTTTTTATTTATTTATTTTACAAAAGGGCGGTGGGTATATGGAACGAGCTGCCAGGGGAGGTAGTGTGGCAGGTACTATCACAATGTTTAAGAAACGTTTAGACAGGTATGTGGATAGGATATACATTGAGAGATAGCACAAAAAGATGGGGCATGTTGGTCGGCGTGGGCGAGTTGGGCCTGATTTCACGCTGTATGACTCTCTGTATGGAAAAGTGTCAACATCGATAGCCTATTTGTTGATGTGAAGATATTGCAAGAATGGCAAACCTAGCTGTTAATGTGATATGCATGCCCACATTTGCACTTCAATAAATCGCCACTGAAGTGGCAGTATCGGTCCAAAACATTGTGCCCAAGCTAGTCTCGTGGCTGTAAGCAACAAACTTAGCTCATGGCAAGGGGCAATCTTCCGCACAGTACTCACTAAGTAAGTACGTTTATTGGCCAAGTATTCACATACAAGGAATTTGCCTTGGTGCTCCGCCCACAAGTAACAACATGACAATTAAATATACTCTTGACTCTACTCTTGACATACAGTTACAGTTACGAATGACTCAGAAAACACTAAACATTAATAATAATAATAAAACATTAATGATAAAACACCGGCTGGAGAAACTCAGCGGGTGCAGCAGCATCTATGGAGCGAAGGAAATAGGCAACGTTTCGGGCCGAAACCCTTCTTCAGTCTGAAGAAGGGTTTCGGCCCGAAACGTTGCCTATTTCCTTCGCTCCATAGATGCTGCTGCACCCGCTGAGTTTCCCCAGCTTTTTTGTGTAACCTTCGATTCTCCAGCATCTGCAGTTCCTTCTTAAACAATGATAAAACACCATTGATCAAGCATGTGAACCAACAAAATACCAGATCAAAGGGAGGCTACAGATTTTTGGCTGTTGAGTAGAGCAACTACTCGTGGATAAAAGCTGTCTTTATGTCTGGCTGTGGCAGCTTTGACAGTCCGGAGTCGCCTTCCAGAGGGAAGTGATTCAAAGAGTTTGTGGCCAGGGTGAGAGGGGTCAGAGATGATCTTGCCCGCTCGCTTCCTGGCCCTTGCAGTGTACAGTTCGTCAATGGAGGGAAGGTTGCAGCCAATAACCTTCTCTGCTGATCAGACGATTCGCTGCAGCCTCCATACACTAATTACACCTCAGCATGGGAGCCATGAAAAGCAGGTAAGTTACATCAATGCCAGGATACATAGTCTGCACACTATGGTGTGTTCACCACTAAGCCACCTGTGTCATTTCTCTGCAGGTTTTTCCACGTTAATCGATGGCAAACATAATAAAGACAAAGCACAAACTTATCAGCATGACCCAAACGACTAACTTTGGCGCTAAAACTTTGAAAGGGTTATACGGCAGGAAGGATCGTAAGCTGTGGCACGGTGGTGCAGCTGCTGCCTCACAGCGCCTTGATGGGGCGAATGGCCTAATTCTGCTCCTATCACTCATGAATAAGAAGAGAGTTGATGTGTGGGACGTACTTGTGATTGCGGTTCTGGGCCGCCTGCTGCTGCACCTGTTGAATCTGCTGCGGTGCTGGTCTTTTACGAGACTGGTCCATCATCGACTGAGGCATGCCAGGTCGCACTGACGGACTCCCAGCGTACGAAGGACCCGGCGGACCCATAGAAGCCGCTTGAGGGGGCATGCGGCTGCTGGGAGGCATCCCCTGGCGCTGGTCAGAGGGAACACCAAAATGCAACGTGTAAAAAACATAAATCGCGTTTGTCCTTGCTCGGAGCAGCAAAAATATCAGCAAACACCCAAAGCACAATAGAAGGTGGACAAAAATGCTGGAGAAACTCAGCGCGTTGCGGCAGCATCTATGGAGCGAAGGAAAAAGGCGACGTTTCAGGTCAAAACCCTTCTTCAGACTGATGTGAGGGTGGGAGTCTGAAGAAGGGTCTCGACCCGAAACATCGCCTTGTTCCTTCGCTCCATAGATGCTGCCTCACCCGCTGAGTTTCTCCAGCATTTTTGTCTACCTTCGATTTTCCAGCATCTGGGGTTCCTTCTTAAACATAGAAAACAGCTTTGTTTTAAGGAGAAAATGCCACAAAGTGCTGACATTCTAAGAGCAGCTTTCATCAAAAACAGCCATGTAATACTTTGACAAATATATTACATTCTACCCAGAGAGATCATAGAATCGCAGGGTGATACAGCGTGGAAACAGGCCCTTCACCCCAACTTGCCCACACCGGCCAACATGTCCCAGCTACACTCGTCCCACCTGCCTGCGTTTGGTCCATATCCCTCTAAACCAGTCCTATCCATGTACCTGTCTAACTATTTCTTAAATGTTGGGGTAGTCCCAGCCTCAACTACCTCCTCTGGCAGCTCGTTCCATACACCCACCACCTTTTGTGTGAAAAGGTTACCCCTCAGATTCCTGTTAAATCTTTTCCCCTTCACCTTAAACCTATGTCCTCTGGTCCTCGATTCCCCAACTCTGGGCAAGGGACTCTGTGCATCTACCTGATCTATTCCTCTCATTAGGTCATTAAGTCAAGGACCAGGAAGCAAAACTACAAACAGTATGATCAGATAGCAGTAAGCTCAATCTACAAGCAATGGTCAATATTAAATCTCAAGACACCATAGCTACCAAGTAAGTACGAGCTGAAGAAAAAGGACAAGTTGACCCGTGTAATGCACTGCATCTGAGCAATCAAACACCTGGATTGGAAAAGATAAGGAAACAGGATGCAGACAAGCCAAAATCCAATCGACTGGAGTGGAGGGCGGGAGGAAGTGGGAGGGAGAGGGGGGGGTGCAGAAATAATGGGAGAGCAAAGAATGACAATTTTCAGAAAAGTTTTCAACAGAACTGTGCCCTGGAAGCAGGAATATGAAACTACCCATCCAGCAATTTGGCTCCTTTCTCCTTTGACTGTCAAAGTAAAGTGGGCGACTGCTAGAAATATTAAAAAAACTCCAGGTGTGTAGCTTCGGGGAGGAGGGGGAGGGAGAGACATTTCAACAATAGCCAGTAAAAAAAAAAAAAAAAAAAAAAAAAAAAAAAATCAGTTTTCCAGCAACTGATTCTGCAGTCGCTGGGTAATGCAATGGGGAAAAAAATGCAGCCCCCTCCTCTCTCGGACCCTTGAACCCAAAAAGGTGCATTTCAATTGACAATAGGACACTCCACGTTAAGAAATAAAGAGTTCTTACCATGCCAGAAGCAAGAAATTCAAAGAGTTTGCTCCTGGTTGATGATTGCATGCCACACGTCCCTTTCACACACCCTTTGTCTGTGAGCTGTGCTCTACTTTACTGCAATCTCGCCCAGCAAGCTGACGCTGTCGCTCTTGGGCATCCGACATTTTATCATCAGGGAGTTGTAATCACCCCCTAACTTTACAGGAATTCAGCAAATCGAATTCACCAACTCCACAAGCAATCAATATGCCAGAACGAGCGGCAATACGGTCCAGTCCGAGGCTCTTTGGTGTGCGCTCGCAAAGACACCACAAAGAAATGAATCAGTGAAAGACCTTGTAGCAGCAATTACTGCGGCTCTTATGCACGCCTTTCAGCTTCATACTACAGCTCTTGCAGGTCTCAGCTAATTAACATCAAGACTCAAAAGAGAAAGGGGCCTCCCTGCATTGAGCAAAACACTTGCCAGCAGTGAAGGGTGTCCAGGAAAAGCCTTGAATGTCAGAACAATAAAAACAGAAAATAGCGCAATTAAAATCCAATGAATGCAGGGCAAAGTTTTAGGTGCTGAAATGCAAGATATTTCAAAAGTGTTTCATCAGCAGGGACATCAGCAAAATAAAATGCCGTGTAAACGGCTAATTACAGAAATCTGCGCTGACATAATGTCTTTGCGACAGGGAGGGAAAAAAAATCAGGGGGATTTGGGATCTTTACCAGGCACAACTCAAAAGGTGGCGTGCAGGGAGACACTGCAAATGCTGGTTTAAACCAAAGACACACACACAAAATGCTGGAGAAAGTCAGCGGGTGCAGCAGCATCTATGGAGCGAAGGAAATAGGCGACGTTTTTCACCCAGAGAGTTGTGAATTTGTGGAATTCCCTGCCACAGTGGAGGCCAAGTCACTGGATGGATTTAAGGGAGAGTTGGATAGAGCTCTAGGGGCTAGTGGAGTCAAGGGATATGGGGAGAAGGCAGGCACGGGTTATTGATTGGGGACAATCAGCCATGATCACAATGAATGGTGGTGCTGGCTCGAAGGGCCGAATGGCCTCCTCCTGCACCTATTTTCTATGTTTTTATGTTTCTATAGTGTCAGAGGAGCGGTCCTTCAGAAGAGACAGTAACTATGTGGCATTAAGCATGTCACCATTCTTGATCTGAGTCAAGAGTGTTTTATTGTTATATGTCCCGAAACAGAACAATGAAATTCATACTTGCAGCAGCACAACAGACATGTGAAAATTACACTCTGAAAACGTATCCAATGGCGCAGTTAGAACTGTGGGCATTGCCACCCTGGTGCCCAGCCAACAGTTCTTGCCCAACCAGCATCACTAAACCAGACAAAGGCACCAAGTGCTGGAGTAACTCAGCGGGTCAGGCAGAACCCAATCAATGATCTTTAAGAAGGAACTGTGCAGATGCTGGAAAATCGAAGGTAGACAAAAATGCTGGAGAAACTCAGCGGGTGCAGCAGCATCTATGGAGCGAAGGAAATAGGCGACGTTTCGGGACGAAACCCTTCTTCAGACACGAAATCCTGAAGGAAATAGGCAACGTTTCGGGACGAAACCCTTCCGGGTTTCGTCCCGAAACGTTGCCTATTTCCTTCGCTCCATAGATGCTGCTGCACCCGCTGAGTTTCTCCAGCATTTTTGTCTACCCCCAATCAAGGATCTGTTTAGTTTAGAATTACAAAAGGGAAACAGGCCCTTCGGCCCATTGTGTCCACGCTGCCCATCGATTACCCGTTTACACTAGGTCTATGTTACACCACTTTCCCATCCACGCCCTACACAGGGGTGGATGCTGTCTGTACAGAGTTTGTACATTCCCCCGGTGACCATGTGAGTTTTTTTTCCCCCGGGTGCTCCGGTATCCTCCTGCACTCCAAATACGCGCAGGTTTGCAAGTTAATCAGGCTTCTGTAAATTGTCCCTAGTGTGTAGGGCAGTGTTAGTGTACGGGGTGATCGCTGGCCGGCACGGACTCGGTGGGCCGAAGGGCTTGTTTCCGCGCTGTATCGCGAAACTAAGAGACCGCTTTTCGGGGCTCCTGCAACGGCGACTTCCCCCGTTGAAGAGCTCCTGGAGCGGGGCCTCACTACACCGCCCCGCGCGGCTGGAATGGCCGCGGGACTTTGCGAGCGCACACCGGGGGCTCCAACACCAAGACCCGGTGTGCGACCTCGCACCACCCGGCGTGGCTTCAATGGCCTCGGGACAATCGCCATCGCCAGCCGGGGGCTTTGACTTTGACTCTGACATCGGGGGGGGGGAGTGTGCGGTGGAGAGATAAGTTTTTTTTGGCCTTCCATCACAGCTATGTGATGGATGTTTATGTAAAATTGTAATTATGTTGTGTCTGGGGTCTATTTGTGTGTAATGTATGGCTGCAGAAACGGCATTTCGTTTGGACCTCTAGGGGTCCAAATGACAATTAAATTGACTCTCTTGAAACTAAACAAACCCTCGCCAGCCTTGACCAACGTGCACTGGAGACCTCATTTCTAATCAAACAACCTTAGTTTACACTCTCTGCCCAGCAATGAACTAGATTCATAGTCAGACCGATAAAACACGGAACCAGGACTTCCAGAGCAACTCGCCCATTGACCAGGTCACCTAATCTAGCTCGTCCCCTTTCCTACACCCAGCCTATATCACTCCAAACCCCTTCCAATCCACGCATCTGCCCAAGTATCCTTTAAATGTTGTAATTGTACCCGCCTCACCCACTTCCACTGGCAGCTCGTTCCACATACCCACCACAATCTGTGTGAAAACATTGCCCCTCCGGTGCTGTTTAAATCTACCCCCTCTCACCATAAACCCATGGCCTCTAGTTTTAAATTCCACTATCCTGGGACTAAGATAGGTTATTCACCTTATCTATGGCCCTCATGATTTTATATCACTCTATGAAGGTGCCCCACTGTGCTGCCCCTCTTTCTTAAAGGTGAACAACATTCTTTAGTCCCTTGCAAGACAAGATTTGTAACCGTAATTTAAACTTAATTGGGAGGAAAGTGCATCTGAAATTATGTCGTTCTGGAAGCATCCCAGGTGATGTAGAGAACACCTATTTCAGCAAAAGACTGTGAATCACATGAAACATATCCATTAAAAGTGAAAGAGGGCCCCACGGCCTGTTATATTCATGTAATGAGCATGAGCAAGCCAGCTCCAAAACCACTTCATTGGTCGATCCCAGGGAAAGATTGAACATTCGCGGAGCCAGCATTATAAAGTAAACAAAACCACAAGTCACAGGAGCAGAATGAGGCCATTCGGCCCATCAAGTAAGCTCCGCCATTCGATCATGGCTGTTCATCTGAGCTGTAGGGAGAGGTTGAATGGGCTAGGACTTTATTCCTTGGAGCGTAGGAGGATGAAGGGTGATCTTATAGAGGTGTATAAGATCATGAGGAATAGATCAGTTTGTTTAAGAAAGAACTGCAGATGCTGGAAAAATCGAAGGTCGATGCACAGAATCTTTTACCCATAGTAGGGGAATTAAGAACCAGATGAGATTGATTTATGGTGAGGGGGGAAAGATTTAACAGAAACCTGAGGAGTAACCTTTTTTACACAGGATGGCAGGAGCGAGCTGACAGAGGAGGTATTTGAGGCAGGGTCTATCACAACGTTTCAGAAACATTTAGGTACATGGATAGAACAAGTTTAAGGGGATATGTGGGCAAACACAGACAGGTGGGACTGAAGGGTTTGTTTCAATGCTGTATGACCCTATGGCTGGTCTATTTTTCCCTCTCAACCCCATTCCCCTGCCTTTTCTCCATAACCTTTGATACCTTAAAGGGGCTGTCCCACTGTACAAGCTAATTCAAGAGTTCTCCCAGGTTTCCCCCGATCCGAATTCGGAGAATTATGGTAATGGCCGCTCGTCGGTACTCGGGGCTCTCGTGGACATTTTTCATCACGTTGAAAAATCTTCACGAGTCTTCCCGTGCTTACCTGCCATTAGCGAGTCTTCCCGAGTACCTACCGTTAGCGCTACGAGCCACCACGAGCTCTGACGTACCCGCTACGTACATTCAAGAGTTTGATTTTTTTTTTAAACTCGGGAGAGCTCTTGAATTACCCCGTACAATGGGACAGGCCCTTTACTGATAAAAAACACTTTCCTTGCAAACCACAAATTCAGTGCGATCAAAATTCCTACAATAAACACGTGTTTTCACGCCACAATTGACAGTACAAAACTGTACTTCTAAAGAATGGTAGAACATTTTGAATCAAAGCAAAGGAATTCCCTGGTAGACAAAAATGCTGGAGAAACTCAGCGGGCGAGGCAGCATCTATGGAGAGAAGGAATAGGTGACGTTTCGGGTCGAAACCCGAAACGTCACCTATTCCTTCGCTCCATAGATGCTGCCTCACCCGCTGAGTTTCTACCCATAGACTGCCCCTCACCCGCCAAACACTACCACAACTCAGGTCGGCCACAGCTTCAATAGGCAATTAGAGGGACCAAAAGAGGCCACAAAATGGCCGTGGCAATTTGGATTTAAAAAAATTCCCAACGTGTTTTATACTCCTATTTAGAAACATAGAAAATAGGTGCAGGAGTAGAGGCCATTCGGCCCTTTGAGCCTGCACCGCCACTCAATATGATCATGGCTGATCATCCAACTCAGTACCCCGTCCCTGCCTTCTCTCCATACCCCCTGATCCCTTTAGCCACAATGGCCACATCTAACTCCCTCTGAAATATAGCCAATGAACTGTAGCCTCAACTACCTTCTGTGGCAAAGAGTTCCACAGATTCACCACCCTCTGTGTGAAAAATGTTTTTCTCATCTAGGTCCTAAACTTATCCTTATCCTTAAACTGTGACCCCTTGACCTGGATTTCCCCAACATCGGGAACAATCTTCCTGCATCTAGCCTGTCCAACCCCTTAAGAATTTTGTAAGTTTCTATAAGATCCCCCCTCAATCTTCTAAATTCTAACGAGTACAAGCCGAGTCTATCCAGTCTTTCTTCATATGAAAGTCCTGACATCCCAGGAATCAGTCTGGTGAACCTTCTCTGTACTCCCTCTATGGCAAGAATGTCTTTCCTCAGATTTGGAGACCAAAATTTGCATGAGAATGGGTTAATTAGGAAGCAACTGCTTTAATTTGTACATGGCTGGTAGTGCCTTACTAACGCGAGTCCATTTTCTCGGTGATCCATGAGGATGTTGTCTACATGGATTTTAGTACGGCATTTGATAAAGTCCCTCACAGTAGGCCAATCCAGAAGATTATGATGCATAGGATTAAGAGTGACTTGGTCGGAAGGATTCTGAACTGGCTTACTGATTGAAGTGCGGTTGTGGTGGTAGCCACAATATTCAGGCTGGAGGTCTGTGACCAGTGGAGTTCCACGGGGATCTGTGCTGGGACCTCTGCCGTTTGTCATATGACTTAAACGTGGACAGGTTGGCCAGTAAGTTTGCAGATTACACCAAGATTGCTGGACTGCGAGGAAGGTTGTCAAAGTATACGTCGGGATACAGATCAGCTACAGAAATGGCAGATGGAGTTTCACCTGAACAAGTATAAGGTGTTGCACTTTGGGAGGTCAAATGCAAGGGGAAAGTGTGCAATGAATAACATGTCCCTTAATAGCATTGATGTACAGAGTGATCTTGGGATCCATCACTCCCTGTGGCAACACAATAACATCCATTGAAAGCCCAAGACTCGCAACTTCATCCTACACTTACATTATAAATTGGTGTTAACAATAGAGTTAGTCAAAGGTTTTATGAATACACAATACCATATTTTCAGTTGAAAATACATGGGCAAGAAACTCCAGACAGCAATCTCCTTTGCCCATCCAGTGGACTTGCAAGTGGATAGCTGGGAATGATGGAAAAGTTGCCACCTAATGAAACAGCATGACGAACTAGGGTACTGTCCAAATCATCTCTACCCCATTGTGGACATTGGACTTTGTCTAAGGATGTCATGCACTTCAATGTGCGGCAAAGTGGCGCAGTGGTAGAGTCGCTGCCTCACAGCTCCAGAGACCCGGGTTCAATCCCGACTATGGGTGCTGCCTGTACGGAGTTTGTACGTTCTCTCCGTGGGTTTTCTCTGAGATCGCCGGTTTCAATAGACAATAGGTGTAGGAGTAGGCCATTCGGCCCTTCGAGCCAGCACCGCCATTCAATGGGATCATGGCTGATCATCCCCAATCAGTACCCCTATCCTGCCTTCTCCCCACATCCCCTGACTCCGCTATTTTTAAGAGCCCTATCTGGCTCTCTCTTGAAAGCATCCAGAGAATCTGCCTCCACCGCCCTCTGAGGCAGAGAATTCCACAGACTCACCACTCTCTGTGAGAAAAAGTGTTTCCTCGTCTCCGTTCTAAATGGCTTACCCCTTAGCAAAAAATGTTTCCTCCCACACTCCATTTGAAGTACAGATTTGTTGGTTAATTGGCTTGGTATGAACGTAAATTGTGTGGGATGGGATGGTGCTAATGTGCAGTCATCACTGGTCGGTGCGGACTCGGCGGGCCTAAGGGCCTCTTTCCACGCTGTATCTCTAAACTAAACATGTGGATAGAGATAAAGAAGGCAAATGGCATGCTGCTTTCATACACCGGGGCATTGAGGATAAGAGACAGGAAATCATAATGCAAGTTTAGGCCGCATTAGGAGAATTGCCTGCAGTTCTGCTCGCATTGCAAGAAGGTTGTGGAGACTGAAAAGATGCAGAGGAGGCTTATCAATAATGACATTTAAGAGACTTTTGGACAGGCAGGGAATGGAGGGATTATGGATATGGAGTTTGAAGAAGGGTCTCGACCTGAAATGTCACCCATTCCCTTTCTCCAGAAATGCTGCCTGCCTGACCCGCTGAGTTACTGCAGCTTTTTGTGTCCACCTTCAGAGGGATATGGATTATGTGCCAGAGGATAAGAGCTGGTCTTGGCACAAACATTGCGGTCTGAAGAGCCTGTTTCTGTGCTGTAATGTTCTATGTTCAGGGCACATGGCAGATCTGGCTCTGGGGGAGGCTTGAAGGAGCTTTTCAAACGTGGAGGGATAGGTTATTCCAGACTTTGTGAATTGAGCAGTTGAGCAGCAGTGGAGTAATTGGTTCCAGACTAAGGGTGGGGGAGGGGCAGGGCCTGGGGGGGGGGGAAGAGAAGTGGAGGGGGGTGGAGAGGCAGGGAGGGGGGGGGGGAGAGAGAGAGAGGAAGCGGGGGGTGGAGGAAGGAGAGGGGGGGGGGAGAAAGAGAGGGGGGGGGAGAGAGGGGGGAGAGAGGAAGAAGAGAGGGGGGGGGGGGGGAGGAGAGAGGGGGGGGGAGAGGGGGGAGGGGGGGGGGAGGGAGGAGAGGGGGGGGGGGGAAGAGGGGGGGGCGGGGAGGAGGGGGGAAGGGAGAGGGGGGGGGGAGGGAGGGGGAGGAGAGGGGGGGGGGGGGGGAGGGGGGAGGGGCAGAAAGGGGGAGGGGGGAGGGGGGGGGGGGGGGAGAGGGGGGGGAGGGGGGGGGGGGGAGAGGAGAGGGGGGGGGAGTGAGAGGAAGAGGGGGGGGAGAGGAAGAGAGGGGGGGGGGAGGAAGAGAGGGGGGGGGGGAAGAGAGAGGGGGGGGGAAGAGAGGGGGGGGAAGAGAGGGGGGGGGGGGGGGTGAGAGGAAGAGAGGGGGGGGAGAGGAAGAGAGGGGGGAGAGGAAGAGAGGGGGGGAGGGGAGAGAGGGGGGGGAGAAGAGAGGGGGGGGGGGGGGGAGAGGAAGAGAGGGGGAGGGAGAGGGAGAGAGAGAGAGAGGGAGGGGGGGGAGAGTGAGTGAGAGATGGAGACGGAGAGAGAGAGGAAGAGAGGGGGGGAGAGGGAGAGGAAGCGAGAGAGAGAGAGGGCGAGAGAGGGGGGGGGAGAGAGAGAGAGGAAGAGAGGGGGGGAGAGGAGGGGGGGGAGAGGGAGAGAGGGGGGGGAGAGGGGGAGAGGGGGAGGAAGGGAGAGAGAGAGTGGGAAAGAGGGGGGGGGGGGGGGGAGAGAGGAAGAGAGGGGGGGGGAGGGAGGAGGAAGAGAGGGGGGGGGGAGGGGGGGGAGGGAAGGTGCCCGCGCCGTTACCCCTCCCCCCCCCCCCAGGCCCGGCAGCTCCCACGTACCGGGTATCCCTGGCCCGGCATGGCGGAGCGGAACATGCTCTGCTGCTGCCCGGACGCCATCCTCGCCGAGGCCTGAACCTGCCCGGAGCCGGAGCCGGGTCCCGCCGCCATGGCCGCCGCGCCCGCCGTCATTGTCTGGAAGCCTCGCGCCGCCATCTTCCAGCAGCCAACCTGCTCGCACCGGAAACGGACCGAGGACTTCCGGCGCGCTCACATTGCGAGGGAGTGACAGCACAGCGCCGCCCCGGGGCGGGAGGGTGCACTACACTGCACTACACTACACCACAGCGCCCCAGGGCGGAGATTGCACGACACTACACTACACGGCACTGTAGGGGGGATGACGTAGCTGATGGGGTGGGGGTTGGGATTTGCATTGATAGACAGTTGAATGGGATTAGTTTGTATTTTGGATACTTAGGCTATTTATAAAATATATCTCCAAATGGTCTCCAAATCTGAGGAAGGACATTATTGCCATAGAGGGAGTGCAGAGAAGGTTCACCAGACTGATTCCTGGGATGTCAGGATTGTCTTATGAAGAAAGACTGGATAGACTTGGTTTATACTCTCTAGAATTTAGGAGATTGAGAGGGGATCTTATAGAAACTTACAAAATTCTTAAGGGGTTGGACAGGCTAGATGCAGGAAGATTGTTCACGATGTTGGGGAAGTCCAGGACAAGGGGGCACAGCTTAAGGATAAGGGGGAAATCCTTTAAAACCGAGATGAGAAGAACGTTTTTCACACAGAGAGTGGTGAATCTGTGGAACTCTCTGCCACAGAGGGTAGTTGAGGCCAGTTCATTGGCTATATTTAAGAGGGAGTTAGATGTGGCCCTTGTGGCCAAGGGGATCAGGGGGTATGGAGAGAAGGCAGGTACGGGTTACTGAGTTGGATGATCAGCCATGATCATATTGAATGGCGGTGCAGGCTCGAAGGGCCGAATGGCCTACTCCTGCACCTAATTTCTATGTTTCTATGTTTCTATATCCTTTTCTTAAGAAATGGAATCTACAGCACATTCTTAATGGGATTCAGCTAATTCAGCTATCTCTCCTTGGATCCCATGCGATCTAACCTTCCAGAGCAGCCTACCATGCAGGACCTTGTCGAACACGTTACTGTAGTCCATGTATACAACATCTACAGCTCTGCCCTCATCGACCCTTTTGGTCACGTCTTCAAATAAATCTATCAGATTTGTGAGACACGACCTCCCACGTACAAAACCATGCAATTTCTCACAACCATCTTCACTATCTGCAAAACCACCCACTTTTATATCATCAGCAAACTTGTGAATCTTGTCCTGTATGTTCTCTTCGAAAGGATGTAAAGAGCTGTTCTGCAATGACTTCTCATCTGTGGTTCCTCGCTCCCCTCCATTGAGTCTGTCCAAAGCAAGCGCTGTCTGCGGAGGGCGCTCAGCATCGCCAAGGACCGCTCTCACCCCAACCATGGACTGTTTACCCTCCTACCATCCGGGAGGCGCTACAGGTCTCTCCGTTGCCGAACCAGCAGGTCGAGGAACAGCTTCTTTCCGGCGGCTGTCACTCTACTCAACAACGTACCTCGGTGACTGCCAATCACCACCCCCCCCCCCCCCCCCCCCCCCCCCCACTTATTATTATTTATAAAATCGTTTGCTATGTCGCTCTTCAAGGGAGATGCTAAATGCATTTCGTTGTCTCTGTACTGTACACTGACAATGACAATTAAAATTGAATCTGAATCTGAATCTGAATCTGGTGGGATATCTGGGATGAGCTGCCAGAGGATGTAGTAAAGGAATATACAATTAGGACAGATGAGCTAGGAGCAGGCAGACCGGACTAGTTTGATCCAGACTGACTGATCTCCCGGTTGCCAAACACTTTAATTCTCCTTCCCATTCCCACACAGACCTTTCTGTCCTAGGCCTCCTCCATTGTCAGAGTGGGGCTAAACACGTTGGAGGAACAGCATCTTATATTTCACTTACAGCCCAGGGGTATGAATATTGATTTTACTAACCCCGACTAACGCCAGCATTCCCTCTCTCTCACTCTCCATCCCCTCCCAAAAACCAACTCACACCAGCTTCTCGTTCTCACCCAGCAAACAGCTAACAATGGCCCGTTTCCTTCATCTTCGTCACTTTTATGCATATCTTTCATTCATTTGTCGATATCTCTCGTTTCCCTCTCCCCTGACTCGTCTGAAGAAGGGTCTTGACCCGAAACGTCACCCATCCCTTCTCTCCAGAGATGCTGCCTGTCCCGCTGAGTTCCTCTAGCATTTTGTGTCTATCAGGTTTGGTTTTGGCACATTGGTCATGTTGGGCTAAAGCCTGTGTTTCGGTGCTGTTGCCCCATACCTCTGACAGTGGAGTCCAGTCCATGGGAGGTTTATTACTGTCATGTGCTCCGAGGTACAGCAAAAAGCTTTGTTTTGCATCCTATCAAATCAGATCAAATAATACCATGATCTGGTCTGTAGGTTCATGGCCACTCTAGATGACCCCAGGCCCAGGGGGGGGGGGGGGGGGGGGGGGGGGTGGGGAGGATAGGTTAGGAGTAAATGGGATTGGGATATGGGGAGGATAGAGTTAGAGGGCCAAAAATTTCTACCAGGGATTGGACGGATTGGTCTTGTTTAATCTCGAAATAAATGCACCTAGACTCGATGGGCCAAATGGCCTCACGTGTCTATCTTGAACCACAGAGAAGGATAGCGTGGAGTTGACCGGGGTAAGTGAGAGAGGCGGCAGCAGCAGACATGCGCCTTCACTGCCTCTGCGGGTGATAGGTCTCGTTTTCAATATCGAAATAAATGCACGTCCGATACCTGGTGGAGGGTGGACAGACGGAGAGAGCTCCCGGCAGTCACGTGTCTGGAGCGGGTCTTGAACCGACAACCGAGCTGAGAGGAGAGCGTGGAGTTGACCGGGGTAAGTGAGAGGCGGCAGCAGCAGACATGCGCCTTCACTGCCTCCTGCCGGGTGGGCCAGACGGCAGCGTGGCCTTCAACAGCAGTCGCGCAACTCCAGCAACGCAGACCATCGTGCCTTGTCACTCCCTCCCGCCCGCGTGGACACGGTTCCCCTTGCGTGTGGACACGGCTCCCCTCGCGTGTGGACACGGCGCCCTCGCGTGTGGACACAGTTCCGCTCGCGTGTGGACACGGCGCCCTCGCGTGTGGACACGGTTCCCCTCGCGTGTGGACACGGTGCCCTCGCGTGTGGAAACGGTTCCCCTTGCGTGTGGACACGGTGCCCTCGCGTGTGGACACGGTTCCCCTCGCGTGTGGACACGGTTCACGGTTCCCCTCGCGTGTGGACACGGTTCCCCTCGCGTGTGGACACGGTGCCCCTCGCGTGTGGACACGGTTCCCCTCGCGTGTGGACACGGTTCCCCTCGCGTGTGGACACGGTTCCCCTCGCGTGTGGACACGGTTCCCCTCGCGTGTGGACACGGCGCCCTCCCTCCACCCATCAATGTGCTGCTTTCCCCCGCGCCCCCTCCCTGCCAGTGCAGAGCAGGCAATGAGGAGGGGCTGATGTTGGGGGGCAGTGGGAAGCAGCGGGGTACAGGATGCGATGGTGTACACTCCATCACAGCCACGTCGCTTGCATTACCGGCTCTGGTTTGGCTGCCGTCTTCTTCCGATCGCCCGAGCTGCTCCCTCCGGAGGGTGGTGTGGTGTGGTGTGCGGGGAACATTAGACAATACACAATAGGTGCAGGAGTAGAGGCCATTCTGCCCTTTGAGCCAGCACCGCCATTCAATGTGATCATGGCTGATCATCCACAATCAGTACCCCGTTCCTGCCTTCTTCCCCCTGACTCCGCTAGCTTTTAAGAGCCCTAATCTAGCTCGCTCTTGGATTCGGATGACGCGGGTCTTCCCCTCCAGTCTGCAGAAGCTTGGAGGTTCGACAACAGTCTCAGCGGGTGCAGCAGCATCTATGGAGCAAAGGAAATAGGTAACGTTTCGGGCCGAAACCCGAAGGAAATAGCAATGTTTTGGGCCGAAACCTGAAGGAAATAGGCAACGTCTAGAGTGCTGGAGTAACTCAGTGGGTGCAGCAGCATCTATGGAGCTAAGGAAATAGGTAACGTTTCGGGTCGAAACCCTTCCGGGTTTCGGCCCGAAACGTTGCCTATTTCCAGAAGGGTTTCGGCCCGAAACGTTGCCTATTTCCAGAAGGGTTTCGGCCCGAAACGTTGCCTATTTCCAGAAGGGTTTCGGCCCGAAACGTTGCCTATTTCCTTCACTCCATAGATGCTGCTGCACCCGCTGAGCTTCTCCAGCACCTGCAGTTCCTTCTTAAAAACTGCGGAAGCTCGGAACGTTTCAAACGAGGGCATTGAGACACTCGGAGAAACAACTTCAACGTTGCCTTATCCAACGGTCGATATTTAAAATGGCTGAATGGCAACAGGTGGTGTAGATATTGACAGTCCCTGCTCATGCAATCATTCATGTTCTCTAGCTGGCCGTTTGGCTCGTTACCAACCCTGCCCGTAATACCTTCACCTCTTTTAGCCTCCTCCTGTTTTAACAGGGACGTGTAGACACATCGATAGTTGATGGCATTCGCCGCATGCTTCATCAATTGTACACTGTCACCAAGTGTGCTTGCTTTAGACTGTAGAGATACAGCGCGGAAACAGGCCCTTCGGCCCACCGAGTCCACACCGACCTCGAACACTATCCTGCACACACTGGGGGACAATTTATCGTAATACCAAGCCAATTAACCTACAAGATGACCTCTCTTGGACCCACAATACCTCAACACTGGTCAAGAAGGCTCACCAGCGTCTCTTCTTCCTGAGGAGACTGAAGAAGGTCCACCTGTCCCCTCAGATCCTGGTGAACTTCTACCGCTGCACCATCGAGAGCATCCTTACCAAATGGTACGGCAACTGCTCTGTCTCCGACCGGAAGGCATTGCAGAGGGTGGTGAAAATTGCCCAACGCATCACCGGTTCCTCGCTCCCCTCCATTGAGTCTGTCCAGAGCAAGCGTTGTCTGCGGAGGGCGCTCAGCATCGCCAAGGACTGCTCTCACCCCAACCACGGACTGTTTACCCTCCTACCATCCGGGAGGCGCTACAGGTCTCTCCGTTGCCGGAGAGGACCAGCAGGTACAGGAACAGCTTCTTTCCTGCGGTTGTTACACAACTTAACTCTGCACCTTGGTGACTGCCAGTCACTCCTTCCCCCAGAAAAATTGCACTACCACGACTGTATGTACGTATATATATTTATTGCTCATTACTCTATGTTCGCTCTTCTCGGGAGATGCTAACTGCATTTCGTTGTCTCTGTACTGTACACTGCACAATGACAATAAAGATTGAATCTGAATCTGAAACCTGTACGTCTTTGGAGTGTGGGAGGAAACCGAAGATCCCGGAGAAAACCCACGCAGGTCACGGGGTGAATGTACAACATTAATGCAGGCAGCACCTGTGGTCAGGAGTTGAACCCGGGTCTCTGGCGCTGTGGAGCAGCGACTCTACCGCTGCCAATGTGGGTGCAAGGCCGCAAATCGCCTCCAGCTTGTTCTCTGCCTTTGGACCAGGAGGTTGAACATTGAACGCCAGAGAAAAGGGATCAAGAGAGGCCGACACTTTCCAATAATGAAAACACTTCACATTCACAATGGCATACTATGATATATATTTATTAATATCATATATGTAAAGAAGGGCATCTTTGCTGACGGCAGGTACAATATACTTGAAAATTGGTTTCCCCACAAGAAGCCATGATCTTTGTGATTTGAAAGCTCCTATCTCTATGACTGTGTGTGTGTGTGTGTGTATATCCAAAACTGACCTGAACTGCTCAGGATCGAACAATTCTTCAGCAGGTCACCTCTTCACTTGTGTAAGTCCACCCTGACTCGCGGATGGGATGGAAAACACTGCCACCGATGTAATGCTTGTTTCACAGAACGGCCATTTTTAGCTGAGGTGAAGCAACATGAAACACAAAAAAAAAAACCAAACTGGAGAGGATCTGGGGAGCAGTGAAGAAGAATCTCGCGCTGGCTCCCCACTTAAACATCCTAAGGTTCCCAGTGAAAACAAAACAAAAAATCACGTTTTTGATCATTGGGCGAAAATCTGAATCGAGACCAACCTTTCAGGACAGCAAAATATCGCAAGATGACAACCAAAGGTGAAGAAGTGACAATGTTTGCTTCAGCTACAGAAACCATTCATTGCAGCTCCCATCACGGTTGACAATGATAGTGGACCATCCTCCTACACTACCTTGTGCTTTTTCTGAATAAAACTTGTACATAGTACATATAGATCCAATGTTAAATGTTTGCTTTGTTTCCCATACAAGTAAAGGCAGTCTGAAGTCAGTAATAAGGAATGACACAGTAGCTTTGCAGTATTACAGGCGTCTAATGGCTTCTATACATAGCACGTTAAGCTTAAATGACGAGGATGCAAGGCGATGGGGATGTCTCTGGTGTTATATGGCGGCACCGGTCACGAGATATCGCTCTCCCATCTCGCCCACCGAACGATATAAACATTCGAAGGACTTGTCCGAGCTCTTCCTGTTGGCCGCCACTCATGGGGAATGGGAGGCAAGGCAGCGTGAAGTCTCGGCAACGATGAACAACCGGACCAGACCACATTGATCTATCTATCTCACTGCAATCTTTCCTTTCCAGGGGGCAAAGTGGGACGTTCTGGTGAGGGGGGGGGATGCAAAGAAACAGCCTGGAAAACTGTGTCTTGTGGATTGAACTGCCAGCACTCCCTCCTCCACCTTCCTCCCTGCATCAAGCAAAACGCCCGTCCCACTTGGATGTCATTTGCGTGTCACGCGAAGATTTTGTACATCCCAAAATCCTGGGGCGCCGCGCGCGACTGCCTACATCACCACGCGCACTGTGCATGTCGTGACGGGCAAATGATTTTGCGTAAATTACATGCAAATGACGCCCAAGTGGGATGGGCCGTTGGAAGCATGTGCCCTGCCTTATTTGGGAAGCAAATCTTAATCTGCGCTCCACATAGGCAAAGCTTCAGAACAGAGGGTGCTGAAAGCAGTGCGCCTGTTCGTCCCTTTGTTAAATGTAGCCAGCCCGTTCCAACTGCACCACTGACAAGTCTTGCTTAATCAGCCCAAAATGTCCTCATCTCGAAGGGGCGGGGGGAACGTTATCCGTTTGTTCACACCCCTTGTCAGCGTCTGGCTCTCGACCCGAAACGCCACCCATTCCTCCTGTCGAGATGCAGCCTGTCCCGCGGAGTTACTCCAGCCCCGTGCGTCTGTCATCGTGACTCTTCACCGTGGGCTCGTGAGAGCAGGCACCAGGCGGAGGCAAGATTCGGCCACTGTGGGTGGTGAGTCCCACAGCACTGCACTTTCCACATGCAAAACTGCTTTAACAAAAAACCACCAATGCTGTTACTGCAACAGCAATGTGGCATTAAGTTCCAGCAGCGGAACGAGGCCATTCGGCCCATCAAGTCTACTCTGCCATTCAATCATGGCTGATCTATCTCTCCTTCCCAACCCCATTCTCCTCATAACCCCTGACACCCGCACTAATCAACAATCTATCTCTGCCTTAAAAATATCCACTGACTTGTGGCCTCCACCGCCGTCTGTGGCAACAAATCCCACAGATTCACCACCCTCTGACTAAATAAAAATTCCTCCTCATCTCCTTGCGAAAGGAACGTCCTATAATTCTGAGGCTGTGCCCTCTGGTCTTAGACTCTCCCACTAGTGGAAACATCCTCTCCGCATCCACTCTATCCAGGCCTTTCACTATTCTGTACGTTTCAATTATCCGTCTCATCCTTCTAAACTCCAGCGAGTGCAGGCCCAGTGCCGTCGTACATCGACCCAATCTCCCCCAGGATCATGCTCGCAAAACTCCTCTGGGCCCCCTCCCAAAGCCGGCACATTCTTCCTCAGATATGGGGCCCAAAACCTGGTGGAATTCTCTGCCTCAGAGGGCGGTGGAGGCCGGTTCTCTGGATGCGTTCAAGAGAGAGTTAGATAGAGCTCTTATAGATAGCGGAGTCAGGGGACATGGGGAGAAGGCAGGAACGGGGTACTGATTGGGGATGAACAGCCACGATCATATTGAATAGCGGTTCTGGCTTGAAGGGCCGAATGGCCTCTACTCCTGCACCTATTGTCTATTGGTGGGTCACCTTCAATGTGCAACCAATCACCGATCAAAGTGTGGGGGGGGGGGGAGGGGAACACACACACGACTCAAAGCCCAAGCACGTTGCTGACTTTGTGGTGTTGGCAAGGACCTATGGGCGGAGGTTTCCCTGGGAACGGCCATGTCCTGTGCTCACTTTAAGGACGTCCTAAGTCCGGACGGCCAACACTGGCACCTGTTTTGTTGCTGTTGTGGGTGTCTGCGCTCCTGTTGCTTGTCACAGGGGGGCTTGGCTGATTCTCAGTGTCTGACAGCCCCTTGTCCTGCACGGCTCTCAGCTCTCACATAACCAGCGCACGGTCCACGGAGGTCTTTGCGGCAGGTAGTCCCACTCACTGCCACCACATCCTCTCATTCTGACAGTCATTTAAAATGCCCGCGAGCGTCACAGTTAGTACCGAGCCTCGCATGACTCTCGTCATCGGAGACAGAAGACAGATTCATGCAGACAGATAGATGCCTCTGTGGAAACTCTCCTTCAAACATCAGATGCATGACATCTTGCATGGCACGTTTGTAAGAGTATAATACAGGGGTGGGAATGAACCCAGGTCTGAGCCAAGATCATCTACATCAATGGTCACCGCACACTACAGTCTCAAACAGGCTGTGGTCTTCTATCAGGGAGCTCGCATCAGGACAATGTGAAAGAAGGGTCTCGGCCCGAAACCTCACCCATTCCTTCTCTCCAGAGACGCTGCCTGTCCCGCTGAGTTACTCCAGCTTTTTCTGTCCGCCTTCGCTTCAGGATAAGTCTACCTTCCGCCCGTGGGTCAAAGGCTCGATGTGGTGGAGGCGGGCCACACACACAGATCCTGAACGCTCTCCTACCGTTACCAGAAGCTCGGCAGGTCGCCGGAGAGAGTGGAGGAACATACCAGACTAATGGCACCCCATGGAAACACAAGGAGGGAACAGGAGTTGTCCTTGCCTTTATCTATTGATCAATAAATTAACATAGAAAAGATTCTTCCTGAAGTCCAGGTTCGATCTAAGAGCCAAACCCGACTCGAGGTACTTTTTTCTAGTTTTTCTTAGTTGAGAGATACAGCGCGGAAACAGGCCCTTCGGCCCACCGAGTCCGTGCCGACCAGCGATCCCCGCACACTAACACTACCCTACACACACACACACTAAGGACAATTTTACAATTTACAGAAGCCAATTGACCTACAAACCTGTACATCTTTGGAGTGTGGGAGGAAACCGGAGATCTCAGAGAAAACCCACGCAGGTCACGGGGAGAGCGTGCAAACCCCACACAGACAGCACCCGAGGTCAGGATGGAACCCGGGGTCTCCGGCGCTGCAGGCGGCAGCTCTACCGCTGCGCCACCCCCTCGTTGGTGGCAGGCACCCTGCCCCATGGCCATCTGATCGTCACCCAGGGGATCAGGTCGGCCACTGAAGTGTGGTGTTTGGGCCCAACGACTCTCAGCACTCTGAGCAGCGAGGGCATTGCAGGAGCTGGTGGAAGCTCGGGATTTGCAGAACAAAATGGATGAGCTAGCAGCCGGCTATGTCACTGGTCCCTACCGATTCACCGCGGCGACCGTGTGTTTCGGTGGGGTCGAACTCGCCAATGCACCAACCCATTCACAGAACCTGCACTGCCCTGCCTACCCCCCCCCGCTCTCTCCAACCGACTCTAGTGTAAAGTGACCATTTGGCGACAGGACCAACAAGGTTGCCGATGGACAAAAGCAAAATGGCGGTAAAATGACTGGTGATCACACGGGATGATGGATGATGGAGTCTAAATGCTTCTCTCTTTAAGCTTAAGAACATGATCACACACGGTAACACAAGCGGCCTACAGAACGAGCGTTTACGAGAAAGAGTGAATAAAAAATCCCTTTTACAAAACTGGAATATGACTCTAGATGAGAGAAAAAAGTTGTTTTTCTTCTTCTTCTTTGTTTGAAAAGTTAGTGAGCAGAGTCCACGGAACCGCCATCCCCAAGACTGCCGTTCAGCGTGGAGGCGGGTTGTTGCTTTGCGTTTGAGTGTTGTCTCCAGAAGGTTTGTTCAATGACTTTGGTAGGTCAGGTTTGGACAGCTCCCCACCCCCACCCCCCCCCCCCCATCTCCGTGGCTGGCCCAGTCTCCTCTCTGCTCGTTGAACGGCGGGATAAGTGGGTGGGGGGGGGGGGGGGGGGGGGATGTGGGTGTTGCCAGTCGTGGCCGGACGTGTGGTCGGCGCCGCCATCAGCAGGTGAAGTCCTCGAAGGTGCTGCGGGGCGGATGGTGAGGTAGGATGTTGGCCGGGTACGTCATCCCGCCTGGGTGGGTCCTCAGGTTCTCGCATGGGTTCTGTGGTGGGAGAAGAAAAGGCCATGCGCCAACGGTCAAAGTTTAGCCTAGTGTAGAGAAACAGCGCGGAAACTGAGTCGGCGCCCGCCAGCGATCCCTGCACACGAACACTGTCCCACACACACTGGGGACAATTTACAATTTACACCAAAGCCAATTAACCTACAAACACCTACACCCTACTATCTAACTTCTTTTTCTTATTCTCATCTTTTTTCAATGTAACAAAAAAAAAAAAAAAAAAGTTGTACAAAAAAAAAAAAAAAAAAAAAAAAAAAGTTATAAAACAAAAAATGATTAAAAAAGTTGTACATAAAATGATTAAAAAAAAAAAAAAAAAAAAAGTTGTACATAAAATGATTAAAAAAAAAAGAAAAAAAAAAAAAAAAAAAAAAAAAAAAAAAAAAACAAAAAAAAAAAAAAAGTTGTACATAAAATGATTAAAAAAAAAAAAAAAAAAAATTAAGCCTGTACATCTTTGGACTGTGGCGGAAACCGGAGCACCCGGAGAAAACCCACGCGGGCCACTGTAGTTTAGCAGCATTGGAGTTTAGAAGGATGAGGGGAAATCTCATAGAAACATATAAAATCCCAGGACACTAGTCTCCCGAACAGGATTAGGTGATCTAACAGGGTAACTCATGCCAGTTGGCATGTTGTTCTGGAAAGAGGGAGGATAAAAGCTTTAGGATAGGAACAAGGGACCCAATTTGCCCATGCCGACCAACATGTCCCAACTACACTAGTCCCACCTGCCCGCGTTAGGTCCACATCCCTCCAAACCTGTCCTATCCATGTACCTGTCTAACTGTTTCTTAAACAATGTGATAGTCCTAGCCTCAACTACCTCCTCTGGCAGCTTGTTCCATACACCCACCACCCTTGTGTGAAAAAGTTAGCCCTCAGATTCCTATTAAATCTTTCCCCCTTCACCTTAAACCCATGTCCTCTGGTCCTCGATTCCCCTACTCTGGGCAAGAGACTCTGTGCGTCTACCCGATCTATTCCTCTAATGGGCATGCTGGAGCTATGCGACAAAGCAACATGCAAACACCACAGAGTGAAGAGAGTGATACTTGCATGGCGCTTGATGTCATCCAGGCTCAGGGTGACTCCTTTGTTGTTGTTGTTTCGCTTCTGCTGTTTGCCGTACTTCAGCAAGCCGCAGAGTTTGTGCTTCAACACCTGATAACAGAAAATGGCCGATGGTCACTGAGGGGATCACCTGACTGGTCACATGGTGCCGGACGCAACATGGCTTCCTAATGACAGCCAGCAGCATCTGTGGAAACCATCATCCCTGATGTGTCAGGGACACATCTTTTCCGATATGAAAGAGTGCTGGAGTAGTAACTCAGCGGGGGTCAGGCAGCATCTGTGGAGAACATGGATAGGTGACGTTTCACAGAGTGCTGGAGTAACTCAGCGGGTCAGGCAGCATCTGTGGAGAACATGGATAGGTGACGTTTCACAGAGTGCTGGAGTAACTCAGCGGGACAGGCAGCATCTGTGGAGAACATGGATAGGTGACGTTTCACAGAGTGCTGGAGTAACTCAGCGGGTCAGGCAGCATCTGTGGAGAACATGGATAGGTGACGTTTCACAGAGTGCTGGAGTAACTCAGCGGGTCAGGCAGCATCTGTGGAGAACAGGAAATAGGTGACGTTTCCCAGAGTGCTGGAGTAACTCAGCGGGTCAGGCAGCATCTGTGGAGAACATGGATAGGTGACGTTTCACAGTGTGCTGGAGTAACTCAGCGGGTGCAGGCAGCATCTATGGAGCGAAGGAAATAGGTAACGTTTCGGGTCGAAACCCTTCCGGGTTTCGGCCCGAAACGTTGCCTATTTCCAGAAGGATTTCGGCCCGAAACGTTGCCTATTTCCTTAGCTCCATAGATGCTGCTGCACCATAACTCAGCGGGTCAGGCAGCATCTGTGGAGAACACGGATAGGTGACGTTTCACAGAGTGCTGGAGTAACTCAGCAGATCAGGCAGCATCTGCGGAGAACATGGATAGGTGACGTTTCACAGAGTGCTGGAGTAACTCAGCGGGTCAGGCAGCATCTGTGGCGGGTTCTATTCCCCGAAAGTGGTAGTTCTATGTCATCCCACTTTCTCATCCGCTCCCCATACACGCGGGTCAATTTACAGAAGCCAATTAACCTACAAACCTGTACAATTTGGAGTGTGGGAGGAAACCGGAGCACAGAGAAAACCCACGCAGGTCACGGGGAGAACGTGCAAACTCCGTACAGACAGTGCCCGTGGTCGGGATGGAACGCGGGTGTCTGGCGCTGTGAGGCAGCAGCTCTACCCGCTGCGCCACCCGTGCAGCCCATAATGTGTGCTGCCTCTGAAATGCAGAAGTTCGTGCATTCGCAGTTTAATAAGACCGGCGCCCTTACTTCGCGACCGCAATTTACGACTTACCTCATACACGTAGTCGAAGACTTCCAGGATTGTCAGAAGGCTCGCTCCAATAAATAATCCCATTTGCCCTCCGATGTCACCTTCGAACACAAAATCACAGAAGATCCTGATTAGTGCAGCTAACTGGCAGTGTCATCTTGTTCCACGTGAACTACATCAAAACAGCTTGCTGGAAGCTTGTCACAATGTGCCTGTACTCCCGCGGAGCCGATGGTGAAGAAAGAATATGTTTCAAGACATAGAAACATAGACAATAGTTGCAGGAGTAGAGGCCATTCGGCCCTTCGAGGCTGCACCATTCGCCATTCGATATGATCATCCAACTCAGTATGGAGACAATGCATTTCGTTGTCTCTGTACTGTACACTGACAATGACAATTAAATTGAATCTGAATCTGAGTATCCCATCCATGCCTTCTCTCCATACCCCCTGATCCCTTTAGCCACAAGGGCCACATCTAACTCCCTCTTAAATATAGCCAATGAACTGTGTGGCCTCAACTACCTTCTGTGGCAGAGAATTCCACAGATTCACCACTCTCTGTGTGTGTGAAAAAAAATTATTTTCTCATCTCGGTCCTAAAAGACTTCCCCCTTATCCTTAAACTCTGTGTGTGTGTGGCCCCTAGTTCTGGACTTCCCCAACACCGGGAATAATCTTCCTGCATCTAGCCTGTCCAACCCCTTATGGGTTTTGTAAGTTTCTATAAGATCCCCCAGAAAAGACCTTCGTCTCTCTCTGAAAGCATGCCGCTCTTCCATTGCACCTGCAGTAGTTTAGTTCAGAGATACAGGGTGGAAACAGGCCCTTCGGCCCACCTTGTCCGTGCTGACCAGCGAGCACCCATTCATACTAGATACACAAAAATGCTGGAGAACCTCAGCGGGTGCAGCTGCATCTATGGAGCGAAGGAAATAGGCAACGTTTCGGGACGAAACCCATAGGAAATAGGCAGCGTTTCGGGACGAAACCCGGAAGGGTTTCGTCCCGAAACGTTGCCTATTTCCTTCAGGATTTCGGGTCTGAAGAAGGGTTTCGTCCCGAACCGTTGCCTATTTCCTTCAGGATTTCGGGTCTGAAGAAGGGTTTTGTCCCGAAACGGTGCCTATTTCCTTGGGGTTTCGTCCCGAAACGTTGCCTATTTCCTTCGCTCCATAGATGCTGCTGCACCCGCTGAGTTTCTCCAGCATTTTTGTCTACCTTCGATCTTCCAGCATCTGCAGTTCCTTCGTAAACCCATTCATACTAGTTTAGTTTCGTTTAGAGATACAGCGCGGAAACAGGCCCTTCGGCCCACCGAGTCCGCGCCCACCAGCGATCACCCATTCTATCCTACATACACCAGTGCCCATTCCCCAATTGAGGTGTGCGGGGCAGCAGAGGGTGGTGGGTGCCTGGAACGCACTGCCAGGGGTGGGGGTGGAGGCAGATACGATAGTGGTGTTTAAGAGGCTTTTAGATAGGCACGTGGATATGCAGGGAATGGAGGGATATGGACCACGTGGGGGCAGAGGAGGTCAGTTTAACAGCATCATGTTCAGCACGGACACTGTGGGCCAAAGGGCCTGCTCCTGGTGGGATTAGAAAGGGAATACGCCCTGTCTGTGGGCACCCTGAGGGAGTTTCGGGACCGCTGGGCTCCGCAGGGTGTTGAATGTATCCTCAATAAGGATTGTATCATAATTGTATAATAGTTTAATGGAGCATGGACATTGTGGGGGTTCCAAAGGATTATAAAAAAAAAAAAAAAAAAAAAAAGGCCTGCTCCTGTGCTGTACTCTTCAACGATTTATCAATAGCAAGGGGAACAGGGGGAAAGAATGAGAGCATACATCTCTTTGCATTGGGTTTCAAAAGTCCAAAGGGATCAAACAGACCCTCAACTTACTGTTAAAATCTAGCTCAAGTCCTTCAAAACCGAGAGCATCTCGTCTTGTTGGATCCAAGAATTGACCATAGTATGTGGACTTCCACATTGTGTGTGAAGCAACAACCAGGGTGACCCTTTCACAGAACGGTCGAACAACTTAGTGCAAGAGGCCATTCGGCCCAACACGCCCATTCTAGCATGGACTTGGTGGGGCGAAGGACCTGTATCTCTAAACTAAACAAAACTTTGTACCATTAGTTTTTGTAATTGTTATAGTAGTATTAGTACTAGTGCTGGTATCAGTATGAGTGCCAGTATTAGTACAGGTACTGGTATTAGTACTCGTACTGGTATTAGTGTGTGCTAGTATTAGTACTAGTGCTTGTATTAATGCGAGTGCCAGTATTAGTTCAGGTACTGGTATTAGTACTAGTACGGGTATTAGTATGTGCTGGTATTAGTACTAGTGCTGGTATTAGCACTAGTACTGGCATTAGTATGCGCTAGTATTAGTACTAGTGCTGGTATTAGTACGAGTGTTAGTATTACTACAGGTACTGGTATTAGTACTTGTACTGGTATTAGTATATGTTAGTATTAGTACTAGTGCTGGTATTAGTATGTGCTAGTATTAGTACTAGTGCTGATATTAGTATGAGTGCCAGTATTACTACAGGTACTGGTATTAGTATTCGTACTGGTATTAGTATGTGTTAGTATTAGTACTAGTGCGGGTAACAGTACTAGTACTGGTATTAGTATGTGCTAGTATTAGTACTAGTGCGGGTATTAGTATGAATGCCAGTATTACTACAGGTACTGGTATTAGTATTAGTACTGGTATTAGTATGTGCTAGTATTAGTACTAGTGCTGGTATTAGTATGAATGCCAGTATTACTACAGGTACTGGTATTAGTATTAGTACTGGTATTAGTATGTGCTAGTATTAGTACTAGTGCTGGTATTAGTACGAGTGTTAGTATTACCACAGGTACTGGTATTAGTACTTGTACTGGTATTAGTATATGTTAGTATTAGTACTAGTGCTGTTATTAGTACTAGTACTGGTATTAGTATGTGCTAGTATTAGTACTAGTGCTGATATTAGTATGAGTGCCAGTATTACTACAGGTACTGGTATTAGTATTCGTACTGGTATTAGTATGTGTTAGTATTAGTACTAGTACTGGTATTAGTATGTGCTAGTATTAGTACTAGTGCTAGTATTGGTACTAGTGGTGGTATTAGTACTAATGGGGTTTTGTTATTTGGGGTTGGTTGTGTATTGCGGGTATTAGTATGAATGCCAGTATTACTACAGGTACTGGTATTAGTATTAGTACTGGTATTAGTATGTGCTAGTATTAGTACTAGTGCTAGTATTGGTACTAATGGCGGTATTAGTACTAATGGGGTTTTGTTATTTGGGGTTGGTTGTGTATGTGTGGCCAGGTAACACTCACCCAGCAAGCCAGCAACCTCATAGGCTTTCTTCTGTTCAATCGTCTCATAGTTTAGTGCTTCAAAGAAGATATCCAGCACAAGGATGTTCTCCCTTGAAAAGAAGGAAAATGGCATCACATCAATTTTCCATGCATCTGATAATAAAAGATAGCTGTGTTGGGAAGAGGTTGAGCAGGCTGGGACTCTATTCCTTGGAGCACAGGAGGATGAGCGTTGATCTTATAGAGGTGTATAAAATCATGAGAGGAATAGTTCGGGCAGAGTCTCTTGCCCAGAGTAGGGGAATCGAGGACCAGAGGACATAGGTTTAAGGTGAAGGGGAAAAGATTTAATAGGAACCCGAGGGGTAACTTTTTCACACAAAGGGTGGTGGGTGTATGGAACAAGCTGCCAGAGGGGGTAGTTGAGGCTGGGACTATCCCATCGTTTAAGAAACTGTTAAGACAGGTACATGGATAGGACAGGTTTGGGCCAAACGCTTGGGCGGGTGGGACTAGTGTAGCTGGGACATTGGGCAAGTTGGACGGAAGGGCCTGTTTCCACGCTGTATCACTCTATGACTCTAAGAGAGGGATCTACCTCCACTCAGCCATTCAATGACTTCCTGCGAGTTGAGGGGAACGTTGTAAACATCAGTGGCACCTCAGACTATTTCTGCTGCTGCCCTGGGTCAAGGCCAACCGGAGAAGTTTGGCTCAACGTTTGAAACGTGGTCTTGCCAAATTGCGAATGACGCTGGCTGGCGGGGAATTGGAGGCGACGTTTCATGAGTCTTTCACCACGGGTGTAAGATGGTGCAAACAATTATATGCAATTTCAAATACGGGGGAAACCCAAGACTGGCAACTTTGAAAAGCAAAGTTTTGACACAAAGGACATTGCGCTAACAATGTTATTTTTACTCTTCATTTTGGTTCCTATGAACATGTTGAGGTCTCTATTAAAAAAGCTGGCATTGTCTTTGAGCCTTGACCTCTTATGGAATTCCAATGCAACGTCCAACTGGGCTCCCCTCTCCCATCGGGCAAAACGGTATAGAAGTGTGAAAACGCACGGCTCCAGTTTCTTCCCCAGCTGTTATCAGGCAACTGAACCATCCTACCACAACCAGAGAGCAGTCCTGAACTACTATCTACCTCTTTGGAGACCCTTTGATCGGACTTTACCTTGCACTAAACGTTATTCCCTTTATCATGTATCTGTACACTGTGAATGGAGCGCAACAAAAGCTTTTCACTGTACCTCGGTACACGTGACAATAAACTAAACTGAAACTGAAATGATCTATTATGCCCCTGTCCCACTTAGGAAACCTGAACGGAAACCTCTGGAGACTTTGCGCCCCACCCAAGGTTTCCGTGCGGTTCCCGGAGGTTTTTGTCAGTCTCCCTACCTGCTTCCACTACCTGCAACCTCCAGCAACCTCCAGGAACCGCACGGAAATCTTGGGTGGGGCGCAAAGTCTCCAGAGATTTCCGTTCAGGTGTCCTAAGTGGGACAGGGGCATTAGATTGTTGATTATAGTAACCAGGAGAATGCCTTTTATTCTCTCTTCTGCCATTCAATTAGATGCCTCAGGCAATTAGTTCCCCGCCCCCCCCAGCTTTCTACATTCATGGAAATAAATGAAGGTTCAATTCAAACTGTCCTCACAGTTTAACCCTCTAAACTCCAGCATCATTCTGGTGAATCTAATTTAAGAATTTAAGAATAAGGAGTAAGCCATTTAGAACGGAGACGAGGAAACACTTTTTCTCACAGAGAGTTGTGAGTCTGTGGAATTCTCTGCCTCAGAGGGCGGTGGAGGCAGGTTCTCTGGATACTTTCAAGAGAGAGCTAGATAGGGCTGTTAAAGATAGCGGAGTCAGGGGATATGGGGAGGAGGCAGGAACGGGGTACTGAGTTGCTGCCTCACAGCGCCAGAGACCCAGTTTCGATCCTGACTACGATGTTGCCTGTATGGAGTCTGTACGTTCTGACCCATGTAGGTTTTCTCCGGGTGCTCCGGTTTCCTCCTACGCTCCAAAGACGTACAGATATGTAAGTTAATTATGAGATGAGAAATACATTTTTCACACAGAGAGTGGCGAATCTCAGGAATTCTCTGCCACAGAAGGTAGTTGAGGCCACAGTTCATTGGCTATATTTAAGAGGGAGTTAGATGTGGCCCTTGTGGCTAAAGGGATCAGGGGGTATGGAGAGAAGGCAGGGATGGGATACTGAGTTGGATGATCAGCCATGATCATATTGAATGGCGAGTGGTGCAGGCTCGAAGGGCCGAATGGCCTCTACTCTTGCACCTATTTTCTATGTTAATTGGGTTGGTAAAATTGTAAATTGTCCCCATTGTGTGTCGGATAGTGTTAGTGTGCGGAGATCGCTGGTCGGCGCGGACTCTGTGGGCCAAAGGGCCTGTTTCCGCGCTGTATCTCTCAGGCCTGAAATTCCACTCAGTCTCCTTTCTGCACCGCCTCGAGAGTGCACCGTGCCGCCGGGGAAATCGCCGTGTGCTTTGCGTTTACAGGCAAGCATTTTGCGAGCCGCACAGTCACAGAGGAACGATGAGAAGGATTCAGCGCGACCCATTGCTGCAGCAGAAATGGATGCGCCAAGCAAGCACAGTGGAGGAACAAGGAGCGAGAGATGGAAAAAGGCAAGCGTTAGGACTTTAGAACGAAGTAGCACAGAGGACAAAGTCACTTGCCACCGCGGGCATTCACACCACTGGAAGGCTCCTGGATTTAGATTGCGCCATTAACCTTGGGAGGCTCCAGCATCAACGTGAGAGGAATTTCCGTGAATAGACAAAAAATGCTGGAAAAACTAAGTGGGTGAGGGGCAGCATCTGTGTGGAGCGAAGGAAATAGGTGATGTTTCGGGTCGAGTGGTGTCACTGTCGTCAGATAGAAAATTTAGTGGCTCCGAGAATGGTTCATGAATGACCTTGGAAGATTCCCAAGACAATGTTAGAAGAATATAACTGGTGTCACCGATGTAACATCAAAATGTCGTGGCTCCAACACTGGCCTGTCGCTTCTGGCGGCTGCAATGTGCCAAATGCTCTGAGCTTCTATGAATGGCTCCATGGTTAGACTCTCTGTACCGTGACCATCCGCTGGATCCAGTGAATGGAGCCTCACTTTGCTATTTCACCCCCCCAACCCCCCCACAAAACCTCATGGTACTCGTCGCCAGCGCAGAGCTCTGTGACGGAAGCAGCAGCCCCCCGCGGTAGGAAGGCAGATGTGACCGACAATAGACAATAGTTGCAGGAGTAGAGGCCATTCGGCCCATTCGGCCCGTCGAGCCTGCACCATTCGCCATTCACTGTGATCATGGCTGATCATCCCCAATCAGTACCCCGTTCCTGCCTTCTCCCCCATATCCCCTGACTCCGCTATCTTTAAGAGCCCTATCTAGCTCTCTCTTGAAAGCATCCAGAGAACCGGCCTCCACCGCCCTCTGAGGCAGAGAATTCCACAGACTCACCACTCTCTGTGCCGCCACGGGTACCATGTAATCCCGTGCTACCCGCTCCATGGTCGGATAGTCGGCGACTAAACCGTCTCCTCCACCTGGTTTTCCAGGTGAGGAGAGGGGGCTGTGGACCCCCAAGCAGGACCCAAAAACAAGCCCCGTCAAAGGGCGGATGAGCTCCTCGCGAGCTGACGGCCATCCACAATACCCCCAAGAGAAATGAGGGGGTCAGATGAGGTATGGTCACCTTTGCTGGTGTGAATAAGTTAGACAGCTCTCGGGTGAGAAGTGGATCGGTCTGCACCAAGGAGAGATACCATGGCAAGGTTGAGGAAGAGCAATAAAAACTCCTGCATCTGCCAAAAGCGACGTACTGTGCTTGCACTTTGCTTAAAAATGTGATCGTTTCACAAGGAACATGAAGTACAAGCGCTGAGGAAACAGAAACCCACGGGTTGGGCTGCTACACATGAGCTTCCGAGCACCAACACATCTGCTGGAGAAGCACACACTAGGGGCCGGCACGGTGGCACAGCGGTAGAGCTGCTGCCTCACAGCGCTGGAGACCCGGGTTCAATCCCGACTATGGGTGCTGTCTGTACAGAGTTTGCACGTTCTCCCCGTGACCCGCGTGGGTTTCCTCCAATGCTCCAAAGATGTGCGGGTTTGTAGATTAATTGGCTTTGATTAAAAAAATGGTAAATTGCCTCTAGTGTGTAGGATAATGCTAGTGCGCGGGTATCGCTGGTCGGCACTGTATCTCTAAAGTAAACTAAACAAACGATGTGTAGGAAAGAAGTGCAGATGCTGGTTTAAATGGAATTCGACGCAACATGCTGGAGCAACTCAGGCAGCAGCTCTGGAGAGAAGGAATTTCAGGTCCCGACCCTTCTTCAGACTCCGTTTCGGGTCGAGACCCTTCTTCAAACTAATGATGGCCTGCCACAATGAGTTGCTGCCAAGCCTGGCACCCCTCATCTCAGCTCTTCCTGCGTCCTCCTCCTCCTCCACCGGCAGGCAAGATTGCGCATTTGGTGAGCGGGCAGGGGGCTCTGAGCTCAACACAGCCCTGGTCTTTGCTGCAGGCGAATAAGGACCAGGGTCCCCTCAACAGCCATTGCACCCTGCTGCCTCCAAATTAAAGGATTTGGACCACGCTGAGTGGAGTGCATGGTGGTGTGAGATGTACTATCTTGGTTCCTCAGACTGCAGCCCAATGCAGCCCGAGCCTGCTCCCACTCTGATTGCACACATCTCTGGACCCTCGACAGTCTCTGCCGGCTGTGGGCAAGATGGTGGATCCCCCAGGGCAGATGCCCCTCGGTCTCCACCAACATGGCCGCTGCTGCTCCTCCCTCTCAACCACGTTGCACAGCCTGAGCCAGGCTCACTGACAACCGCCCCCCCCACTGTGTGCGCTACAGGAATACAATACAACATAATCAGACTTTATTAGCCAAGTATGTTTTGCAACATACGAGGAATTTCATTTGCCAGGTCAGCCATACAAATTAAAAGCAACAAAACACATTTTAACAGGAACATCCACATCCACCACAGTGACTCCTCCACATTCCTCACTGTGACGGAAGGCGAAAAAGTCTCTTCAATCTCTTGCTTTCTTTGTTCTCCCGCAGTCGGGGGTCCCGAGCCCTCCCTTGACAGGGCGATCTTGGCTCCCGTAGCCCACAGTCGTGCCCTCCGTGTTGGGGCGACCAATTGCTTGCCAACTGTATAGGATAATGATCATTGACTAATATACGAGCACCGTTTATTCTGTCTCCTGCACTGCTTTACAAGATGCTACAGTCCAAGTTCAGGACTGCAATGGTGGTCATGTTGGAAGCAGATATGATAGTGGCCTTTCAGGTAGGCACATGGATATGCAGGAGATGGAGGGGACGTGGACCATGTGCAGGGAGAGATCAGTTTAACTTGGCATCATGTTTGGCATGGATTTTATGGGCCAAAGGGCCTGGTCCTGTTCTATGTTCCATGTTCTGCTGGCAATTTCCCAGCGGCACACCAAAGTTGGCATAAACTGCCTCTAATTCTCTGTGAGTTACCCTGGGGAACTATCCCAATGAACCTGTTCTACATGAAACCTGATGCTGGAACAGCGAACCCATTCAGTTGTTTAGAGTTTAGTGTTAGTTTAGAGATACAGCTTGGAAACAGGCCCTTCAGCCAACGCCGGTCCGCGCTGGTCACCGATCACACTAGTTCTGTGTTATCGCCATTTCTCATCCACTCCCTTCACACTAGAGACAGTTTACAGAGGGCCGATTAACCTACAAACCCGCACGTCAATGGGACGTGAGAGGAGACCGGAGCACCTGGAGGAAACCCACGTGGGTCACGGGGAGAACGTACAAACTCCGTGCAGACAGCACCCGTGGTCGGGATGGAAACCGGGTCTCTGGCGCTGTGAGGCAGCAGCTCTACCGCTGCGCCACCGTGCATGAAGAAGAAAAGTTACAAGGCTGAATGACAAGTATCTGTCAATTTATATGCTTTTGTATGATTACATTGGATCAATGTTTTTAATCTATAGTTTAGTTTAGAGATACAGCGCGGAAAGAGGCCCTTCAGCCCACCGAGTCCGTGCCGACCAGCGATCCGCCGCACACTAACACTATCCTACTCACTAGGGACATGTTACAATTTTTTTTTACTGAAGCCAATTAACCTACAAACCTGCACGTACGTCTTGGAGTGTGGGAGGAAACCCCGGAGAAAACCCACACGGGAGAATGTATAAACCCCGTACAGACAGCGCCCGTAGTCAGGATGGAACCCGGGTCTCTGGCGCTGTGAGGCAGCAACTCTACCGCTGCGCCACCGTGCCGCCCCACGTTGCTTGTTCATCGTTAAAAGATTTTTTTCATTGCTTTCACAGATTAATTAATCTTATATCTTTGAAATGTTTCTGAACATCAGATGTATTCAGAGCATTCAAAGCCCTTGACAGGTTTGACAGTTGGCTAAGCCTGAGGCTATAGCTTTGCTGGCTGTCAGCCCCTCAAGTTGTTTCATGGGCTTGGCTTGTTCTGACCCACCCTTGTTTTGGCTTTGTTGCCGGCAGCAAGCACCTTCGATTTGCTTTGCCTCAGGATAGTTTCCGCAAATGATGGTGGGTCCATAAATACATATTATGTTTGCTGCTGTTGGATGTTAGTAAATGATCAGACTCTCACTTTGTTTCTAAATCTCTCCATGTCTCCCTGTCGCTGTAACCTGAGTGTAAAGGGTGGTGAATCTGTGGAATTCATTGTGGAGGCCAAGTCAGTGGATATTTTTAAGACAGATATAGACAGATTCTTGATTAGTACGGGTGTCAGGGGTTATATACAATAGACAATAGGTGCAGGAGTAGGTCATTTGGCCCTTCAAGCCAGCACCGCCATTCAATGTGATCATGGCTGATCATCCCCAATCAGTACCCCGTTCCTGCCTTCTCCCCATATCCCCTGACACTGATATCTTTAAGAGCCCTATCCAGCTCTCTCTTGAAAGTATCCAGAGAACCTGCCTCCATAGCCCTCTGAGACAGAGCATTCCACAGACTCACCACTCTCCGTGAGAAAAAGTGTTTCCTCCTCTCTGTTCTAAATGGCTTACTCCTTATTCTTAAACTGTGGGGAGAAGGCAGGAGAATGGGGTTAGGAGGGAGATTGAATGGCAGAGTAGACGTGATGGGCCGAATGGCCTAATTCTGCTCCAATCACTTATGACCATATCGGAATTGGTTTTCGCATCATGTTTGGCACAGATGATGTGGGCCAATGGACCTGTTACTGTGCTGAACTATTCTATGTTCAATGGTCATATTTTCAGTGTTGAATATTCAGCCCCTAATAGCCGCACACTCCCACCTATCAACAAAACGACCCTTCATTCTGTGATCCTTCACTGAAGTGCTTTACTAAATGTTAATGGCCATTAGCACCAATCGCGAAGTGGACTGTTTACCCTCCTCCCATCTGGGCGGCGCTACAGGTCTCTCCGTTGCCGGACCAGCAGGTTCAGGAACAGCTTCCTCCCTGCGGCAGTTACCCTACTTAACTCTGCACCTTGGTGAATGCCAGTCACTCCTTCCCCCCCCTGACTGATCTCCCCCTCCCCAAATATTGCACTACTGCTACTGTATGTATATATATATATATATATATATATATTGCTGTTCCATTATTCTGTGTTCCCACTTCTGGGTGAGATGCTAACTGCATTTCGTTGTCTCTGTACTTATACACTGCACAATGACAATAAATTTGAATCTGTATCTGAATCTGACTTGATGGGCCGAGTGGCCTAGTTCTGCTCCTATCTTATGAACCTGCATTAGTCGCAAAGATGTCCAAGTCTGCCTCTCAGGCATCCCTGAAGTTAGCTGCACCCACCCCACCCCGGTGACAATCTCTTCAGCTCACCAAGCCTGACGTCTGGAACTCCCTAAATCTCCCTGCTTCTCCACCTCTTCCAAGCAATGTAAAACCTATTTCATTGACCAGCCTCTTGGCCATCTGCCGTAATGTTTTCCTCTGCGGCTCCCCATCAAAATTTATTTCATAGTATCGAGCTTCGTGGGGGCATACTCCATCCGAGGCGTTACATAATTGCTAGCGGGCTGCGTTAAAAACGAGTAGAAGCATTGTACATCACTCCGAGCACCAAAAAGATGTTGCAATGGAATCTTTAATTGGCCACATTCCTCAATAGAGAAAGGCTGCCCCATGAGGCGAAGGTTCTGGAGGCTTTGCCATTTATGAGATAGGGTATACAAATTAGACAATAGACCCATTCAAGTTATTGTGGTTCAGCAGGGATCGTAAAGCATAGACAGAAGCCAGGAGTATATCAGGCATACATAAACTGGAGACAATCGGTCACAGTTAAACCCTGGTGTATACAACCCATTCAGTGGAGCTCATTTTAACATCTAGAAAATCCAAATCATTAGCGTGTGGTCTCTTATCAATAAAGTTTACTTTATAAAGCACATTAAGAAGCATGGTCTTTGTTTATTCCAACCCCATCACCATGCTTGTCAAGACGTCAACTCATCCCCAATGATGAAGGGCTTTGATTGAAGTTGCTCCATTAATAGGGTGGACTGGACATTGCAAGGGGCTTGGAAGCAGCTTTGAGATCTGAATGCCAGGTTCTGGGCAGATGGGGTTTTGAAAGGGGATAGCCAGTCTCTGACGTCTAGGTGGGGTAGGGTACCAGCGGGGAGATGTGGCAAGGGCTGGAGAGATGACATTTACTAAGGATGAAGGCAGGATTGGGGTGGAAGGTTAAAACGGGTGGGAAATGGAGGAGCTAGTGGGACCGGGCAAAGTGGCTCCAGCTACTCCAGCTTTTTGGGGCTATCTTCGGTTTAGACCAGCATCTGCAGTTCCTTCCCACACATAAAGTGGTGGAGGGATTGGTGACCAAGGTGGAGGGCATGTGGTAAGGCAGGCAAGTGGGGCCTAACATGGTAGAAGATACAGGCAATTTCGCAGGAAATGGAGTTTGTCAAGTTGCGTGATAACTTGACAAGTTGCGCTGTAGAGAAGACCAGGGGGACTTGGAAACGCTGAAGGAAATACATCACAAAGGTATGAGCAAGGGGGGTAGTCGTGACCCGAAACGTCACCCAATCCTTCGCTGCAGAGATGTTGCCTGTCCCGCTGAGTTACTCTTGTGTCTATCCTGGGTAGTGGTGATGGGCCGGGGGGAGGGGGCGGAGAAGACAGGTGGCAGGCATGTAGCATGGTGGAGGAGAGAACAGGTCATTTTTTAGGGTTGAGTAGATGTGGAGAAGGTTGGAGAGGAGTGCTGAGGCTGTAGCTGTGGGATTCATCCAGTAATGGCGGCCAGGCGGTCAGTCTGAAGAAGGGTCTCGACCCGAGGACGTCGCCCCATTGAGTATAAATGGGGATCCTGTGGATCGGGTGAACTGTTTTAAATATCTGGGAGTCCACATCCCTGAGGATATGACATGGTCATCACACGCCTCAGCACTGGTGAGTAAGGCAAGGCAGCGCCTTTACCACCTCAGGGCCAGGTGTCTCTGAGTGTGCTTCTACGCAGCAGCGGTGGAAACAAGTCCGGACAGGACGGTGGGAATTGCTCTGAAAGAAGGCTCTGGAGATGGGTTTGGGTACTATGGGAACTTCACTATTAGGAACTATAAACATTAGAGGGCAACTCAAATAAAATCATGAGAGACCCCCCCCCCCTGTTCCCCCGCTGCGGTCAGGCAAACGCCTCCGTTGCCATGCTTGAGAACACAGGTTGAGAAGGTGGTTCTTCCCAGTTGAGGACTGTAAGGTGGTGACCAGAGACTAATGTACAGGCATTTATTACGAAAATATATGTGCCTTGTGTTTAGAATTTGATGGTTGTTTTGTTTGTTCGAGGCCACTTTCATTTCTGCACATCTCGTATGTGTATGTGACAAATAATGACTTGACTTGACTTGACTTGATTAGGTGATCTATTCTGGGGGTGAAGAGATAGTGAGCAATTGGAGTATAGCCTGCAGGATGGATGGGACGAGGCCAAGCTGCGGAAGCTCGAGAATGGTCCTGGGAGAGTGTCTCCCGGGGAGGACAATGTGAACCGTACAGGGAGATTGGGGACATTATCGGCAACAAGGACCTCAGACAGGGAGAAGCAACACCAGCTGGGCCAAAGGTGCACTTGAGAACAGGGCTGAGTCACGTGTGATGCGAGACCCGGCCCGGCCCGCCCCGCCACCCCGTGACAAAGACCATGCCAACACCGTGATACAAGCACAAAAGCAGTAGAGGTACTCACCCTATGTAATCTTCCGACTTGTTGTACTTTTTGGCCAAGTATTTGGCCGAAGCCTTGCTGGGAATTTTAACCATGGACAGCTCCTTACCGTAGCGCGTCATGTTGCACGGCGTCTCACATGTGCAAAACAGACTGTCCTTCTCCACCAAGAACCCTGTTCAAATAGCAGCGACACAGGTGTATTGGCAAGGGTGTGTTGCTCTCTGCAAGGGGGGGGGGGGGGGGGGTGGATTTGTGGGGCGCGGGTGCTAATGCGTTTCGACAACATCCCCTGCTTACAGTTAGTGAGAGAACAAATAGTCAAGGACGGTGTCGTTCATCAACCCTGTCCTCATTCTAACCACATGAGGGGGGATCTTACAGAGGTGTACAATAACATGAGAGGAATAGATCGGGTAGACAGACGCACAGTCTCGTGCCCAGAGTAGGGGAATCGAGGACCAGAGGACATAGGTTTAAGGTGAAGTGGAAAAGATTTAATAGGAATCTGAGGGCAATGGCGGACCGGCCAGGGTGTCAGCTTGCCTGATGGCAAGTGGGCCCCTGATGAAGTGGGCCCCCTATATCAAGTGGGCCCCTGATGAAGTGGGCCCCCTATATCAAGTGGGCCCTCTTTGTCTCCTGGCAACCAATATTTTTAGACCCAGTCCGCTACTTTCTGAGGGGTAACTTTTTCACACAAAGGGTGGTGGGTGTATGGAACAAGCTGCCAGAGGAGGTAGTTGAGGCTGGGACTGTCCCAACATTTAAGAGACAGTTAGACAGGTTCATGGATAGGACAGGTTTGGAGGGATATGGACCAAACACAGGCAGGTGGGACTAGTGTAGCTGGGACATGTTGGTCCGGTGTCGGCATGTTGGGCCGAAGGGCCTGTTTCCACACTGTATCATTCTGTGACTCTGTGACACCCATCAATCTTTTGAGGAGGCCTTATAATTCCAGATTTAAGGATATGGGGCATTTTGCTTGCAGTAGCAAACTGAGACATGCGCATCGGATGCAGAGCAGAGGAACGAGGTTGATTCGAGTCGAAAAGTAATTTATTGATCAGCTGGGGGTGGTGGGGGCTGAGCATTAAACTGTCAAGAGGGGAACTTTAGTGGGTGGAGGTGGGACGTGGGGGAGGTTGATTAACCTCTGGAGGTTCAAACTATGAGTGTACACTTGGTGCCAGGAGGATTGATCCACATAATATTTCATCTCCTTCCAGAAACGCTCCCTATGACCTCTTCCTGGCCTATTCTGGTGAATCTTGTGTCGAATAAGCTTCCATTCTTACGCCTCTTTTATTGTGAACTTTGACTCCGTTGTCATGGTGTCAATCTTGCCTGGATTAAATCTGTCACCTCCCTTCAGTCTGTCTTTAGCTTGTGTTAACTTCTGAGCACTTCTGCAGAGAACTTCCTTGCCTCTCCCTCACAAGTGAAATGTCTGAGATTGGGAATATTTTGCCCGCTTCCCTTTCCAAGGGCACGGCCATTTTTTCCCCTATAATCTCGATGTAAACAAATATCACATTTGTCGTTTAGGCGGGGTTTAACCTGAACTATCAAAGGCAAATGGTCAATATTGAAATTCCGTGCACCATCCAGGTCCCTTGTAAAATAAATATATGTTAATATTTAGACATACTCTGCAGAGTAACCATTCTATTCATTACATTAATAATGCAAATGAAACAACACAATACTGGGTCAGCATTTCAAGTGTTATGGGGCTTTGTTGAGTTATTTAGATACAGAATGATAAACCTTGAAAGTAACCTGTTGGACACAATGGGCTTCACGACCAATACTGCACCTTCGTAATAGCAAATAGGTGCAGGAGACCATTCGGCCCTTAGAGCCAGCAACACCATTGTTTGTGTCTGCCTTTTCCACAGTTCTACAAAACAGTCCACACTCAAGTCTGAAGAAGTGCCCCGACCCGAAATAAAGTTTGTCCATTCCCTCAACAAATGCTTCGACCCGTTCTGCAGTTGTACAGGGCCCTGGTGAGACCACACCTGGAGTATTGTGTACAGTTTTGGTCTCCTAATTTGGGGAAGGACAACCTTGTGATTGAGGCAGTGCAGCGTAGGTTCACCAGATTGATCCCTGGGATGGCGGGACTGTCATATGAGGAAAGATTGAAAAGACTAGGTTTGTATTCACTGGAGTTTAGAAGAATGAGGGGCGGATCTTGTAGAAACATATAAAATTATAAAAGGACTGGACAAGCTAGATGATGGAAAAATGTTCCCAATGTTGGGCGAGTCCAGAACCAGGGGCCACTCAGTCTTAGAATAAAGGGGAGAGTTGTAAAACATGAAATATCATTTGGCAACATTGCAGTTCCTGCTTCATTTCATAACTGCAAAAAAACTATACCGGCAGTAATTGGCTGTTTCTGTTAGGTTTGGATCAGGGCGGCTGTGCCTCGCGTTTCGCCACGTCGAGCAACGGAGGCGCGCGGGGGAGCACGAGATGTTGCTTTAACCCGGGAAGAAATTCCGAGCACCTGGCTTCAACGGGAGCCCTGCTCTCTGGGAGCACCTCGTCTGTTCACAAGATCACGGTGGTTTACACGTGGGGAGATGCACGCCGCGGAAAGCAAGGTTTGCCAAGCGACATTCGAATGCTCAAAATGTATCGTTTTGAAAGCAGAAACTGCAGAAATCTTCCGTCGGACGCGAGCGACTCAAGATTCAGTCAGCCATTTGCAATTCGGTTCGACGAAAATGCGGGGTGGAAGGGAATTTGCAACTGCGGCGGCTATACAGTGGCATCCCATATCCGTCAGCCTGTGCGGTCTGAATGTAACAGGGAGATAGACCATAATGTTGATCACTGGTCCTGTTGAAGTTAAAAATGGTTTGTGTAAAATGAAATCCTTTGTGACTTTGTCGGTGCCCTTTACATAGCGACTCTTTGCATACTAGACAGTGTACTAAACAACGAATATCACTGTGACTCATCACCTGTAATAATAAAGTATCATTCATTCATTCATTCATTCATTCATCAGCGAGGAATGAAAGTTTCACCAGAGTTACCTGTAATTCCTATTAATGCAAAACAAGGGAATTAATAAGCATAATATCACAAGGATGAATTTGTCACTGAAGCTTTAATTTCCCCAATGAAGAGAATTAGTGGAAGTTTTCAAAAAAAGTGTTGATGTAAATTAAGGCTTTAATTATTTTCTTGACCTGGGCCTAATTAGAAAAAAGACACTGTTGAATGATCAGGGAAGTGCTTTGTGCTGTCATTGACAATTCGGGACCACTGTCAACCGCTGGATCCCAGCCTTGCATAGGTCTCTGATCACCAATGGCATGACTTGAGCTCAGCATTGGGCTGGACGTACCAGCGTGAGACTGGGGTACAAAGCGGGAGGCTGAAGTCACGGGATCCCACCACTGGCCACATCTTCCCATCTCCTCCCCTTTCTGCTTTCCTGCAGAGACCGCTCCCTCCGAAACTCCTTGGTCAACTCGTCCCTTCCCACCCAAACCACCCCCTCCCCGGGTACTTTCCCCTGCAACCGTAGGAGATGCAACACCTGTCCCTTTACCTCCCCTCTCGACTCCGTCCAAGGACCCAAGCAGTCTTTCCAGGTGAGGCAGAGGTTCACTTGCACCTCCCCCAACCTCATCTACTGTATCCGCTGTTCCAGGTGTCAACTACTCTACATCGGTGAGACCAAGCGCAGGCTCGGCGATCGTTTCGCTGAACACCTGCGCTCAGTCCGCCTTAACCTACCTGATCTCCTGGCGGCCCAACACTCTAACCCCCCCTCCCATCCCCACACTGACCTTTCTATCCTGGGCCTCCTCCATTGTCAGAGTGAGGCCCAGTGCAAATTGGAGGAACAGCACCTCATATTTCGCTTGGGTAGTTTACACCCCAGCTGTATGAACATTGACTTCTCTAACTTCAGATAACCCTTGCTTTCCCTCTCTCCATCCTCTTCCCCTTCCCAGTTCTCCCACCAGTCTAACTGTCTCCGACTACATTCTATCTCTGCCCCGCCCCCCCCTTCCCCTGACATCAGTCTGAAGAAGGGTCTCGACCCGAAACATCGCCCATTCCTTCTCTCCAGAGACGCTGCCTCCCCCGCTGAGTTACTCCAGCATGTTGCGTCTACCTAAGCTGAAATCAAGCCCAGCCTTTTCCCTGTTCTGAAGAATAGTTGGGAATTTTGTGTTGTTGTCTCGCATCGAAACAGGGAATAAGTCACAACATATTGGTCTTGGGGGGGGGAGGGAGGGGGTTTAAACGAGCCGTTATAATGACGGCAGCTACAAGATAAATGAGATGGCGCAATAAGCGATGAGCCTTGTCAGGCAAAACTAAACTCACCCCCACATCAGGAGCACAATTTGGCTCCATTTATCGCCAGTCACTGTTCTGACACACACACACACAGTAATGTCAGACTGACATGGAGCCATTTTATGTTCCGTGACCGAATTGCAATCCTAATTGATCGGCAAGGTAAGATCATTTATGTTGCTTCCAGCTAAAAGATAGCTGGTTGCAAAGAGCAGCACAAAGGCAAAAGCTGCCAGGATCACTCTGTGTGTGTGACCGAAATGGCCATTGTAGTCTGGAGCACATTGTGGGTTGGTCAGGGGGGGGAAGTGACAACTGGCGTTTAAGGAGAATGCAGAGGAGATTTATGAGGATGTTGCCAGGACTCGAGGGTGTGAGCTACAGGGAGAGGTTGAGTAGGCTGGGCCTCTATTCCTTGGAGCGCAAGGGGATGAGGGGTGATCTTATAGAGATGTACAAAAACATGAGGGGAACAGACAATGGACAATAGATGCAGGAGTAGAGGCCATTTGGCCCTTCGAGCCAGCACCACCATTCAATGTGATCATGGCTGATCAAAAGATCGGGTAGATGCACAGAGTCTCTTGCCCAGAGTAGGGGAATCAAAAACCAGAGGACATAGGTTCAAGGTGAAGGGGAAAAGATTTAACAGGAATCTGAGGGGTAACTTTTCCACACAAAGGGTGGTGGGTGTATGGAACGAGCTGCCAGAGGAGGTAGTGGAGGCTGGGACTATCACAACGTTTAAGAAACATTTCGACAGGTACATGGATAGCATAGTTTTAGAGGGATGTGGGACAAACACAGGCAGGTGGGACTGGTGTAGATGGGGCATGTTGGGAGGTGTGGTGGACAAGATGGGCTGAAGGGCCTGTTTCCACACTGTATCACTCTGTGAGAGGCAGAAGTGCCAGGCTACGATGTGCCTGCATGTGCATCCAAATGCAACGTGAAAGCTGCCACTGATAGTAATAATGGGCATGCAATCAACCACCTACATACATACATTCGCTCTTAGTATCAGCCCACCATGCTTGTGCCAGCCAGAATGGGCAACTCAATGTTGCAACGGTTCATCTGTTTCGGAGGCCTCTCAGCTCCAGTGCATTTGTAACTGCACAGGCCAGCAGAGGGAGAGAGGGAGTGAGCTACTCACAAGCCAAGCACCCATCTATCGGGCATTACCAGCCCTCTGCAGCTCAACATGGACACACTGGTTGCAGAGGTCAGGGATTTTAAAAAAAACCCAACAGGTTGTCATGTGTAACTTTGTGGAAGAACAGCAATGAGTGACAAACAAAGAGGTGAAAGGGAGAGACGAAGGCTGAGGGAGGAAGAGACATGGAGAGAAGGGATGAGAGAGGATGGGAATGAATCCTGCTGTTTGATTTATTTACATGGTATGGATGTGGAGAGGATGTTTCCACTGGTGGGAGAGTCTAGGACCAGAGGGCACAGCCTCAGAATTAAAGGACGCTCTTTTAGAAAGGAGGTGGAGAGGAACTTCTTTAGTCAGAGGGTGATGAATCTGTGGAATTCTTTGCCACAGAGAGCTGTGGAGGCCAAGTCAGTGGATATTTTTAAGGCAGAGGTAGATAGATTCTTGATTAGAATGGGTGTCAGGGGTTGCAATAGTCCCAGCCTCATCTAACTCCTCTGGCAGCTTTTCCCATACACCCACCACCCTTTGTGTGAAAAGGTTCCCCATCAGGTTCTTATTAAATCCTACCCCCTTCAATTTCAACCTGTCCTCTGGTCCTCAATTCCACTACCATTGGCAAGAGACTCTACCTTCTACCCAATCTATTCCTCTCATGATTTTATACACCTTTATAAGATCACCCCTCATCCTCCTGTGCTCCAAGGAATAAAGTCCCAGCCTGCTCAACCTCCCTCCATAGCTCAAGCCCTCTAGTCCTGGCAACATCCTCATAAATCTAAGATAGACACAAAATGCTGGAGTAACTCAGCGGGACAGGCAGCATCTCTGGAGATGATCAGACGGAGGAATAGTCTCGACCCGAAACGTCACCCATTGCTTCTCTCCAGAGATGCTGCCTGTCCCGCTGAGTTACTCCAGCACTTTGTGTCTGTCTTCGGTTTAAACCAGCGTCTGCAGTTCCTTTCTACACATCATCGTGAATCTTCTCTGAACCCTTTCCAACTTGACAACATCTTTCCTGTAACATGGTGCCCAGAACTGATATTCTAAATATTCCATCTTCCCAATATTCTAAATGTGCTCTCACCGACATCTTTAGTTTGGAGATATAGCACGGAAACAGGCCCTTCGGCCCACCGGGTCCGCGCCAACCAGTCATACCTGCACGCTAACACTATCCTACACACACTAGGGACAATTTTTACATTTACCAAGCCAATTAAGCTACAAACCTGTACGTCTTTGGAGTGTGGGAGGAAACTGAAGATCTCGGAGAAAACCCACGCAGGTCACGGGGAGAATGTACAAACCCTGTACAGCCAGCGCCCGTAGTCGGGATCGAACCCGGGTCTCCGGCGCTGCATTAGCTGTGAGGCAGCAACTCTACCGCTGCACCACCGTGACCGCCTTATATACCTGCAATGTGACCTCCCAACTTCTATTCTCAATACCCTGACTGATGAAGGCCAATGTGCCAAGTATTTTTGACCCACCCGATCTATCTGCGACTCCACCTTCAAGGAGCATATACCTGCCCTCATAGATCCCTCTGGTCTACAACACTACCCAGAGCCCCACCACTCACTGCGTATATCCTGCTATTTACTGTGCAGGTTGCTCAGCTGATCAGCGACTATCTCACTGGATGAGTTGGGCCAAAGGGCCTGTTTCTAATCTGTACAGCTCCATGACTATGAACGGTGGAATAGACTCGAGGGCAGGAATGGATCCTTCCTAGATCATTGTTCCAGGGAGACAGTCAATGGAACTGAGAGACTGTGAAGCATCCACAAGGGGATAATTGCCTTGGTGTTTAAATGAGCATGTTCTGGATCCCAGGGGAGGGGGTTTTCTTCTACTGTTTCGTTTAGTTTGGTTTACTTTAGAGACACAGCGCGGAAACAGGTCCCCTCGGACAACCGGGTCCGCGCCGACTAGCGATCCCCGCACACTTACACTATCTTACACACTAGGGGCAATTTTTACATTGTTTTTATACATACCTGCACGTCTTTAGAATGTGGGAGGAAACCAGAGCACCCGGAGAAAACCCACACGGTCCCGGGGGGAAACGTGCAAACTAGTTGGGATCGAGCCCGGGTCTCTGGCGGTGTGAGCGCTGTAAGGCGGCAACTCTACACGCTGTGCCACCGTCTTTCATGGTTATTTCTAAACTCGACGCAGGTAACATTTTCCCCTTGCCCTTTAAGCTCAAAATACAATGCCCTCTCCAAAATCAAGTTAGATAGAGCTCTAGGGGCTGGTGGAATCAAGGGATATGGGGAGAAGGCAGGCACGGGTTATTGATTGGGGAAGATCAGCCATGATCACAATGAATGGCAGTGCTGGCTCGAAGGGCCGAATGGACTCCTCCTGCACCTATTTTCTAGGTTTCGAAAGCATGCCCGTGCAATTGTGGGAAAGAGGTGAGAGCATCGATGGAAGTGAGGAGGAAGAGAGAGAATAGAGTGGAGGGGTGGAATGAAAGAACACAGTCAAGCATTCAAGGAAATAATTCACACCATTCACAGCAAAAGTTATTGCAAGCTGCTGGATTTAGTTGTGGACTTGCAGAGTTTGTAGTGAGCATTTCGTTAAATGATTAAAATATGCAGCTTACTGTGGCTTCTACTTTCCACTGGAATTTTGAAAGCTTGGCGCAATCCTGCGCTTTAGCGGCCAGTGTTTTTGTACGCTGTGCTGCGGTGTTGCTGTGCTGCAGTTTCCATATTTCACAGTTCACGCTGGCCACATTAAACTCTGCTGCTGCACTGCCCCTTGGTGCTGCAGTCATGCACCTTGTTGCTTTTGCCCTGCATCGTGTTAGTATTGCGCTGCACCTTGTGTCCCGCTGCACAGTTGCTCAGAGCTGTTCTCTACCGTGCACTGCGGTCTGGTGCCGCTGCATCATAATCATTATTGCTGTATTGCACATTGCAGCAATTTTGGTGCATTTTCACGCATTTTGCTGTTGCATCATATTTTGCTGCTGTACAATGCCTTGGTCATGCAGCTGTGAATTGCCGCTGTAGTACGGTACATTGATACTACACTGCATTTTGCTGTTGCCGCTGGCCTTTAATTTGCAATTGTTGCATCGTACCTTGCATTGCATTTTGCGGTGATTGCATTGGACCTTGCTGCTACAACATTGCTTTTCCTACGCATTGTGCTTAGTCACTGTGCTGTTGCTGTAGTTTGCTGCCGCTGCTGTTGCTGCATTGTATCTTTCTGCTGATGCATGGTAACTCGTTACTGTTGCATTGCACCTGATGGTGCATTGCATTTTGTTGCTGTCACATTGCATGCCTGCGTTTGCATTGCACCCTGCGGATTACTACTGCCATTTAGCGGTTTATGCTGCTGCGTTTCATTGGTGTGGTGCTGTGCTAAGCCGTTGCAACACTTTGAACCCCTTATAATGTCTCATTACTCTAATCTATCTTGCACAAGTCTATTGCTCTAATACATTGGCTTACTCCGTTGCATCGTTTTTGTTGCATTTTTTACGGTTGTTACTGTTTTGCACTGTCACTGCTGTTGCATTGCATCTTGTAGCTGCATGGTTCCTTCTCATGCAGCGACTTTGCCATTATTATTACAGCACACCTTGCTGCTGCTGTGTTTGACGCTGATACTGCAAGTGTATTGTTCCCGAGTCATGAGTCTTGCTTGGTGCATTGCATTTTGTTCACATGCTACACCTTGCCAGTGCAGTGCTGCCCCTTGTTGCCGCTGCATTGTACATTCCTGCTGCTGCATTGCAATGTTGATTCTGGGTTTTTAATGCGATTCGGGTATCAGTAGGCCTTTATTGTACAGGTTTTGCTTGTTCGTTGCACTCTGCTACTGTGCTGCACATTGTTGCATCCCATTGAACTCATTGCATGTTACAGCTGCATTGCACCAATCAGCTGCACTTTAAAAAAAAATCTTGCTGCGCATGCTTTGCAATTCTTTGCCTTTGCGTAGCTATTGCATGCCTTGCGATAGCTGCATGCTATCTGCATATAAATTATTCCTGCATGTAAATTAGACCTCATTGCACCAGTATTGCTTCTGCATTTGCATAGGCTGCATTGCATTGCTCCTTCCTGCTATTCTGCTGCGCCTTGCTGCTGCATTAGATCTTAATGTTGCAGTGCTGGTGGTCCTTGCCATCACAGGATTTGGCCTTATTGCTGCATTGCATCACCTCTGGCAGTTGCTGTGCTGCAGTCAACTGCACCACTGGTCCCACTGCCACACTTTTTAAATGCCACAACTGACAATGTTTAAACTCGACACCATAAACTGCGTCGCAGGATGCATGCCAGCTTGCAGCGATTCTTCCCGAGCAGATCCTGACCAGAATGAATTGCGATGGTTGGCCTGCTGGGTGTCGCAAAGCGGGAGGTGCAGCTCCTGACAGCAGGAGGGCGCTGACGACTGCCCCGGGGTGCGGAATGGCACCCATGCCCGCTGGATACGTTGTGCGCCACTTTAAGCTGCCCGCCGGCACGCGCGCGGGATGGGGAATGGTAGGTGCGTAGCTCTGGGACAAACACGTGTTATATGTTCCACAGAGGAGCCCGGTGTTCACGCCCAAGCAAGCGACAGCGTGCACCAAGACCGCTGGCACGCGCCAGTCTGTGGACCCAGTGTAGGGTGGAGCAGAGTCTCTGTACTGTGTTGCCACTGCTGCCAGCCTGTTGAACAGTGCTGCCGTGCGTGGGAATGTCACGGAGCATCTGCACCTTGAACTCTTATTCCTTCGAGTTCAACGTGCGTTAGTGGGCAGCCGCCAAGCCCACCGCCATCTCCCAGCTGTCTGAACGCAGCTCCAGATCGTGGCGCGGCGCGGCGCTCCCACTTGGTTCCTCTAGTGGGCGCCGAGCGTTCAGAGTGAACCACGCACTCTGATCGCTTGCCGGGGATTGGCAAGGCTTACTGGCACGGCACAGAGCTCAGCTTCCCGAGCATTGTATTGATGAGTGGCCCAACGCCAGAAATATTGCCTTTGCCCCCACCCCCTGCAGTACCCACCTGCAGTCTGGCCCAGGCATTTGCTACCATGCCCACCCCAATTGTACCTCTGCCACCCTGGTGGGCACTGGCTGCCCTACAGCCACAGGGACTCCATGCCACCCTGGTGGGCACAGCCGGTGTTGCGTTCACCCCTTAATGGAGGCAGCACGCCATCCGATGCCCACACATCCGCGGGTACAGGGCCAAGGTGCCCGGGCAGCTTCAGCTTCACACTGGTTGGCACATGGAAAATTCCCAACCCCCCACCCACCCTGCCCCCCTCCATCAGCCATCCTCCATCTTGTGCGTTGGGGCCTACTCTCCTGTGCTGATGCTACCTCACGAATGATCGGTCCAGGGCAACCTTACAACGTGGAATAAGAAAAACAAGTCAATACAGCACTCAAATCAACATCTGGCCACATCTGGCTTTGAACAAAGGGGACTCGGCGGCTTGGAGCTGAAGTACTGAAGTTGCAGGGCGGGCATGTGGGTGAGGAGAGCTGGTAAGGTTTACCAGAGGGTGCACAAAGCAACCTTCCTGTCACAGTCAAAATGATCGCAGGTCGAACCAATGCTTAACAGGAAACATGAAAGCTAAATTAGGATGTGAAGCGTGGAGCAAGACCTGGATTTCTTCATCTGCGTTGGCAAATTGGCATTGAACCCGGCACAAAGGCGGCATGCCACTTCTTCCCAGCCACCCACCGCCACGGGCACCCACTTTCCCCTTTGAATGCCAACGCGTCCGATGATCCCGGTGCACAGAATGCTTTAAAAGATGGCGGGGCCGCAAGCCATGCAGCGGTGTGGGCTGGCACCAGAAGCGGGCATGCTGGGGGCCAGTGAGTCACTGGCACAGTGCCAGCCGTGCCCATTTGTGCCCAAACAATGGAGCACATGGCGGGGGGCCTGAATGAACACGCGAGTGGCAAAATATGCAGGGTCATTAAAAAGTACATCGTCTTATTCATCTAGTTTAGTTTAGTTTCCAGATGCATGGTGGAAATAGGCCCTTCGGCCCGCCGAGTCCATGCTGACCATCGATCACCCGTACACCAGTTCTATACCTACACACTAGGGAACATTTATTGCAGACACCACCTACGTAGCAGCCCAATAGGGTCAGTGGACTGCTGAGGTTGAATTGCCTTTCATTGCTTCACCAGAGGCAACAGGATGAGTCATTGAATAATATATAATAAATGAAACGAGGAAATAACTCCCCATCTGAGTGCGACCAGCATCTAATTGGCACATCTTTCCCGTTCTAGCTGATTCTAAAGGGGAGTTTAATTCGTGTGGTCAGACCCAGTGAGACAAAACCAACTCCAAGTGGCCCATCATTGAATGTTGCAATGGGTGATAAAAGCAGGATGCTTACCTAGGGCTGGGTCAGCACACTCTCTGTACTGTTCGGGAGTGCAGTACGGGGCATCACCTAAACGACAAAGAGAACTTGCAGTCAGAAGACGTGTACATGTCAATAGTTGCCTGCTTACGAGGCCATTTACATCAGTCAGTTCACTGCATGTCCCCATTCAAGGAAGGACTCCCATTCTGCAAGTGTCTGGCAGGTGGCCTTTGGAGGAACGTCACTCACAGCCCGCCAGTGTGGCCGGCCCGTGGCCTTCTGTTTGATTTGAGGAGGAAGAGACTGTGTGGCCCCCTGCACTCCCCAGCCCCATGGCCACACTCTTCCCCCCAACATCCATGTCCTTTACTACCCCCCCCCCACTAGACCGTGGCGCACCGCGCCGCACATACAATGTGACCTTTCCCGCACCTGCACGTGATTATCCACCGATCTCCGGGAGAGAACGAACGCCCCAAATTAGAGAAAAGACGCAGAACTAAACAGGCACGGCTAGACATGGCAGAGAGCGACGGAGGTAAACGGTGTCCATGCGTTGGCGAGCTCTCTTCCCCCCTCGGCGTGGGCGCGGGAAAGGCCTCGACACGAGCGAGGCCGCGGCTGTCCAAACCGCCTCGAGGAGTGGAAGCAAAACGGCAGCAAAGTCGCCGAGCCAGAGCGGGCGCTGTGTGGGGCACCGCTCCTCAACTGCCGCGCACAGCTCAAGTCTCCGTGCCACGAAAAGCAAATGAAGAGGTTGCAGACGAAGACTGATAAGGGCGACGCTGGAAGCGAGGGCACGATTGGCCAAAAGGGCGGAATGGACGGGGGGCTTCTTTCCCGCGAAAAGGGGAAGGCGAGGGTTGGTTGCCGAAGATGCTTGTCAAATATATTGAAGAGCTGTGATCGGGGAGACATAAAGATGCGGGAGAGACCAAAAATGTGACCTGCAAACAGACGCAAGAGTTTCACAATGTCAGAGAACATACAAAGCCTGTCAGAGGGGAGTGTGTGAATGGCATGCACCGCAGAGGAGGAGGGAGACAAGCAGACACACCAACAGTGTGCTATTTCCAGAGACACATAGGGGCGGCACACAGTGCGTAGAGCCACTGCCTCACAGCGCCACTGACCCTGGTTCGATCCCGACCTCGGGTGTTGTCTGTGTCTGTGTCTGTGTGTGTGATGTTTTTACATTCCACGTGGGGTTCCTCCGGGTGCTCCGGTTTCCTCCCACATCCCAAAGACGTGCGGGTTTGTAGGTCAATTGGCCGTCTGTAAATTCCCCCTACTGTGTAAGGAGTGGATGAGAATGTGGGATAACATAGAACTAGTGTGTGAACAGATGATCGATGGTCGGTGTGGACTCGACGGGCTGAAGGGCCTGTTTCCCTGCCGTCTCTAAAGTAAACTAAACTAAATATGAAAGAGGGAAAGGCAGATGCTGGTTTACACAAAGGTGCTGGAGTAACTCAGCGGGTCAGGCAGCATCTGTGGAGAACATGGATAGATGACGTTTCACAGAGTGCTGGAGTAACTCAGCGGGTCAGGCAGCATCTGTGGAGAACATGGATAGGTGACGTTTCACAGAGTGCTGGAGTAACTCAGCGGGTCAGGCAGCATCTGTGGAGAACATGGATAGGTGACGTTTCACAGAGTGCTGGAGTAACTCAGCGGGTCAGGCAGCATCTGTGGAGAACATGGATAGGTGACGTTTCACAGAGTGCTGGAGTAACTCAGTGGGTCAGGCAGCATCTATGGAGAACATGGATAGGTGACGTTTCACAGAGTGCTGGAGTAACTCAGCGGGTCAGGCAGCATCTATGGAGAACATGGATAGGTGACGTTTCACAGAGTGCTGGAGTAACTCAGCGGGTCAGGCAGCATCTGTGGAGAACATGGATAGGTGACGTTTCACAGAGTGCTGGAGTAACTCAGCGGGTCAGGCAGCATCTGTGGAGAAAATGGATAGGTGACGTTTCACACAGTGCTGGAGTAACTCAGCGGGGGGGGGGTCAGTCTCAGTCTACCCCACGACAGAAGGGGGAGGAGTTGTCCAGTTTGATAGCCACAGGGAAGAAGGATCTCCTGTGGCGTTCTGTGCTGCATCTTGGTGGAACCAGCCTGTTGCTGAAGGAGCTCCTCAGGTTGACCAGTGTGTTACGGAGGGGGCGAGCTGCATTGTCCAGGATGCTCCGCAGACGAGGAGCGGACATCCGCCCCTCCGAGACCAACCTCCCGTGGGAAATTTTGGCCGGTGTGGGCAAGTTGGGCTGAAGGGCCTGTTTCCACACTGTGTCACTCTATGACCCTCCTTCCTGGACAACTGCCATCTCCCCGTTTGATTGCTGGATGAATCTGGGCCTCCACGTGCCTTTCTGCCTGACCCATTTATTTAGGCCGCCCGCGCTTTACATTTGCAGCTGTCGGATGTTCCACTGGCACCAGCGGTGTCTCATTGGGCATATCGGGAGGAAGAGGAGCGCAGGAAGATTGGTCCATGATTGTAGTCCCATCAGAGCTCCCCAGGCTGCCCCCCCTCACCGTTACCCCGGACACCAGACGTCCACGCACACTCGCACTTACCTTGCGTTTGCTGACGATGCCTCAGTGCTCGCTTGTGATCGAGTCATGCGACCTGCTGGGACCCCCCAGCTTCTGCCAGGTTGCACAGCTGGTACAGCACTGCCAAGGGGCATCAGGCCAGGGACCCGGGTTCCATCCTGACTACGGGCGCTGTCTGTACGGAGTTTGTGCACGTTCTCCCCGTGACCTGCGTGCGTTTTCTCCGGGAGCTCCGGTTTCCTCCCACACTCCAAAGACGTGCAGGTTTGCAGTTTAATTGGCTTGGTATGAATGTTTAAAAAAAAATTGTCCCTAGTGTGTGTAGGATAGTGTTAGTGTGCGGGGATCGCTGGTCAACGCGGACCCGGCGAGCCGAAGGGCCTGTTTCCGCGCTGTATCTCTAAACTAAACATGGCAGGACAACTGTTGGCACCAACGAGAAATATAAACTCCAATTCCCAAATTGGCAGGGGCAGTGGGTGGGTGGGTGGGTGCTGAGTTTGAATGTAAGGGGCAGTGGGTGCTGGGATTCCCTGCTAAGCAAGACGTTATCAATGGCATGAATAAGGCACGTGGGGTTCTTGCAAGTGACGTCTCTGAGCCATCGGATGCCAGTTGTGGCCACTGGTCCTGAACAAAGTGGCTCGGCTAACATTTTGTGCGCAGACAATTTGGCAGCGACTCTCTGCTAACTGGTCCAAAAATGAGCAGAGGACACGGTCTTCGGCCCCGTCTCGTGCCTCCCCCACGGCAGCCACGTACCAGTCCCAAGCACAGCGAGAACGAGATGCGTGGGGAGTGTGGGAAAGAACTGCAGATGCTGGATAAAATCGAAGATAGACACAAAATGCTGGAGTAACTCAACGGGTGAGGCGGCGTCTCTGGAGAGAAGGAATGGGCGATGTTTCGGGTCGAGACCCTTCCTCAGACTGATGTCGGGGAGGGGGTGGGACATAGAAGGAATGTAGCGCTGGGGTGTAAACTACCCAAACAGAATATGAGGGGCTGTTCCCTCAATTTGCGCTGGGCCTCAAAACATCACCCATTCCTTCTCTCCAGAGATGCTGCCTGACCTGCTGAGTTACTCCGGCATTTTGTGTGATTGCAACCTTCACGTGGTCAGCCCTGTTTCGACGAATGCAATCAACCTGGCGTGCACAATCAAATAGAACAAGTTGTCCTACAACTTTAGGCTGTGCACGCCACACGCAGGAAGAAGAAGTCACTCTCTCCATCTATAAAAAACAGCATCTGCAGTTCCTTCCTCCACAGGTCATTCATTGTTAGCTGTGGTTTAGATCCCGTTGACTTGCATTGTCAGGTTTGCAGTGTGTGTGTGTGTTACTCAAAACTCCACGCAAACTGCTCGGCCACCCTGCAACACGACTCTCCCTCCCTCCCTCTGCCCACTCCGGCTCAGCCGCCACTCGGCCCGTCCCCGACCTGCCCGCCCGCCCGCTGCTGTCGCCGCCACCGCCGGTCCGGGCCACAAGGGGGGATGGAGTTGGTGTTAGTCACGGTGGGCACCACCAGTCTCCTCCGAGCGGGCTGTGAGTGGGAGTTACTGCAGACGGGTGAGTGGTGGAATATTGTGTTGAGGTTGCAGCCCTGCACTCTGGGGGACGGGTAGATGGGTCCGCCATTGCCACGGAGGGCGGGCGGGAGAGAGGGGTGAGTGAGAGAGAGAGAGAGAGACAGGACCAGTGCCTCCACTGAACCACCCCCACCCCTCCCCCAGTCAAAAAATCTATAAGATTTTTAAACCTTAATAAACTTTTAAAATATTCCATCGATCGGAACAAAACAGAAGAATGTTGAGTAAGGTGGCGAAAAATAGTAGCGCTATCGCGTACCGTTTTTGCGCAAATAGAAAAACCCCGCAAATCGGAAAAGCACAAGATCAGAGTTTTAGTTTTGTACTAGACTAAGTGGGACCCGTTTAGTCCCTGTCACACAGGAGGCTTGGTCCCCCAACGCAATATTCCACCGCTCACCCATAGCCCCCAACTGCTACCCCCATCCTATACCTGTATCCCCCACTCCTCACCTCCCTCTACCCCTCCTCACCTCCCCCACTGCTCTCCCCTCCCTCTATTCTCCACTCCCTACCTCCCCCACTCCTCTCCCTCTATTCCCCCTCCTACCCCATTCACCCTCCTCACCACCGCCCTCTTCTTTTCCCTCTCCTCCTCCCCTCACCAAATCCATCCCTCTCCCTCCCTCTCCTTTCCCCTACCCCAGTCACTCCCTCCCTCCTCTCCCCTCCCTACTCCCCTCCGCTCCCTCTATCCCCTCTCCTCTCCCACTCTCCCTCCCCAGGATCTCGAGGTTGCCGCTCATCTCCCTTCTTGCGTGCCCCGGAGGAGCATCAGCCGTCGGCGCCCTCAGAGCCAGGCCTCGGATCGGCCCGGAAGCACCAGCAGCTACGGCCGGGCTGGCGTGTGGGCAGGGCGTGGGTGGGGTGGGGTGCGGTGGGAGGGAGAGCTCGGAGAAAAGACGGGGGTAGAGCCATGGGGGAGAGGGGAGTATCATGGGGGAGGGGGCAGGAATCAGGGGGGAAAGGGGTGGAGCTGCGGGCCGTTGCGATGGCAGTGCGTTTGGGACTCACAGCGGGCGCTGGACGCTCTCCTCCGTTAGGATCAAACTATACCTTCCGTTTGACGATATTGCCGTGCCACGGAGCTGCTGCTTGGGGCGGGGCTGCTGCTTGGGGGCAGGGCTGCTGCTTGGGGGCAGGGCTACTGCTGGGGGCGGGGCTGCTGCTGGGGGCGGGGCAGCTTCGGGTCCCTCCAAAAGTCCGGTTTGAAACCTCCGCCGGATTTCCTCAGCTCCAGTAAAGACGCGATGGCGCAGGAAGGGGCGGACCGTCCCGGGGAGTAACGGGAAGAGACAAATCCGTGTGGCGCTGAACGCCAGGAGAAGAGATCGATCTGCGCATGCGCGGTTTTTAAGATGTTTTAACCTCGCTAACTTTGCCTATATTCAACCGATCGGAACGAAACTTGATGCACTCGCAGCAAAGGAGAACGGTGAGTGAACTGGTGAAAAATCGTAGTGCTATCCGTATCGGCGAACATGGATAGGTGACGTTTCAGGTCGAAGGGTCTTGACCTGAAACGTCACCTATCCATGTTCTCCACAGATGCTGCCTGACCCGCTGAGTTACTCCAGCACTCTGTGAAACGTCACCTATCCATTAGGTATGTTGCAAAGCCTACCTGAAGCATCGCTGAAAATCTGTCCCAGCCCGTGTGCGCGATTTTGGCGCCGTTTAGAGGGGGGCGGGTTTAAAACGCGATTTCCCCTAGGCTGTTCAAATCGAGGTTTTCAGCCTAGTTAATTATTAACGAAAAATCGCTGGAAGATTCCATCGCTTTAGCTATTATTACTTTTAAAGGCTTTATATAATTGTTATAGTAGTTTAAAAATCAACCTCTAAACCCCCGACCGCCGGCAACGGGCCGGATCTCATACAGGGGACAACAGAAGGTAGGCTGTTTATTTTTACATTAAAAAGGGCTTCTTAAGATCCCTTTATACAAAGTTTAAAGTTGCGAGTAGCTAATTTGGGGCCCATTATATCCCGCAGTATTTTTCTGGGCATGTGAGGGCACAATAGCACAATGTGAAAGTTCTAAACCAGCGCGTTCACAGGATCCCACTAGAAAGCTGATTTAAATGGCCATTAATTTACAGCAATTGAACACTAAATTCCTTCCATTTGGCCTATAAATTAATGTAAATGAGATTTAAAAATCATGTTTTATTGTGAATTATTTGTGAATATTATTTGGACACTTAGGCTATTTAAAAATGTTAATCGTTTATTAAGAAATAGATAGATGTTTAGATCTAGTAATTGAAGTTTGAAATTAGCTCCAATTGGGTAACTAACTAATTATATGCTTTAATTTCAGGTCATCCAAGTAAGATTGTTTTATATTTGTTTCAGAATGCTTCAATCTATGATAACTGAAAATTTCATTCAGTTCTCTTAATTTTTAAGAAAGTTATGGACTTTTGACTGTCCACGATCACAGCTTTTTTGTTATGTCCATAGAAAATCAATAGGGAACAAGATGCTAATTTCCGAGTATGAAAATGGCCATAACTTTTTAAATACTTGAGATATGAAAGTGAATTAGGTGTCAAATTAAACTTATTTTTATGTTTTATCTGATGGGATAAATTGCAGACTTGATTTTTAAAATCTCAACATTTTGTAACATTACTATATCCATGTTCTCCACAGATGCTGCCTGACCCGCTGAGTTACTCCAGCACTCTGTGAAACGTCACCAATCCATGTTCTCCATAGATGCTGCCTGACCCGCTGAGTGACTCCAGCACTCTGTGAAACGTCACCTATCCATGTTCTCCACAGATGCTGCCTGACCCGCTGAGTTACTCCAGCACTCTGTGACTACCTTCAGCAATAAGAGGGTGTTCAGTAACGTTGGCATTCAGTATCCCGGCTGAGCCTCTGTCAATAGACAATAGGTGCAGGAGTAGAGGCCATTCGGCCCTTCGAGCCAGCACCACCATTCAATGTGATCATGGCTGATCATCCCCAATCAGTACCCCGTTCCTGCCTTCTCCCCATATCCCCTGACTCCGCTATCTTTAAGAGCCCTATCGTCCCTCCGATCGTGACACCTGGTCAGTGACCGCACGCGTCTAAGCGCATGTGGCACGTGTACTTTGCCACAGCTAACACGTTAAAACTCACGGCGGCAAGTCTGATCTTGGACGAGCTGCATGAAATGCGCAAATCTTTCATGCTTGCGTTTGCCGGAGCGCGGTGTTTGCACGAGGCGCCAGTGCTCAACAGCATTGACATCCTCTGCCCCCGTCACTCCGCAACCGAGAGAAGGGCCCTTCCCTTGGGAGCTGCGCACGTCGCTACTGGCGTTAAACGCCTGCTATTGCCAACCTCCCATCCCCAAATGTAGCCCTCCCCTGCCGCGGCACCTCGCAATGTTCTACTGCCTGGGCAACAGGCCGTGTTGTGTGTGACAGAGCATGAAGATGTGCAGACATGCATCCTCCTTCCTCTCCAATACACAATAGGTGCAGGAGTAGAGGCCATTCGGCCCTTCGAGCCAGCACTGCCATTCAATGTGATCATGGCTGATCATCCCCAATCAGTACTCCGTTCCTGCCTTCTCCCCATATCTCCTGACTCCGCTATCTTTAAGAGTCCCATCTAGCTCTCTCCTGAAAGTATCCAGAGAACCTGCCTCCACCGCCCTCTGAGGCAGAGAATCCCACAGACTCACCACTCTCTGTGGGAAAAAGTGTTTCCTCGTCTCTGTTCTAGATGGCTTACCCCTTATTCTTAAACTGTGTGTGGCCCCTGGTTCTGGACTCCCCCAACACTGGGAACATGTTTCCTGCCTCTAGCATGTCCAAACCCTCAATAATCTTATATGTTTCAATGAGATACCCTCTCATCCTTCTAAACTCCAGAGTGTACAAGCCCAGCTGCTCCATTCTCTAGCATATGACAGATCAGGGGGTGTAGGCCATTTGGCCCCTTGGAGCCAGCACCGCCATTCAATATGATCATGGCTGATCATCCCCAATCAGTACTCTGTTCCTGCTTTCTCCCCATATCCCTTGATTCCGTTAATGGCCTGTCCCACTTTTTCGGCGACTGCTGGCACCCGTCGCAGGTTGCCGAAAATGTTCAACGTGTTAAAAATCCAGCGGCGACCAGAACAAGGTACGACTCTTTGGGCGACTACTAACGACCGTACAGGCTTCACCCTGGGCGTTACCTGTGCGGTGATGAGTCGTCTCCTCAGTCGCCCAAACAGTCGTAACGTCTTTCTGGCCGCCACTGGATTTTCAACATGTTGAACGTTTTCGGCGACCTATGACGGGTGCCGACAGTCTCCGAAAAAGTCGCGTAAGTGGGACAGGCCCCTTAGCCCCGAGAGCCGACTCCAACCTTCTCTTGAAAACTCTTGATAGCAAGGCACTTTCACTGCGACATCTGTATGCTAAAGCAATTACTGTTTGGGTCGATCAAATTAATTTATGTGCCAGACTAGGAAAAGAACCGCGAGGGAGAAGAAAATTATTAAGAAAAGGCAAAAGTATCATTGGTTAAAATGGTAACAGGATACTGAAAATAATATAGAAGGTATTTTATTCTAGGCCGAAGGTCGACAACAATGCTGGAGGAACTCAGCGGGTGAGGCAGCATAGAAACATAGAAATTAGGTGCAGGAGTAGGCCATTCGGCCCTTCGAGCCTGCACCGCCATTCAATATGATCATGGCTGATCATCTAACTCAGTATCCCGTACCTGCCTTCTCTCCATACCCTCTGATCCCCTTAGCCACATCTAACTCCCTCTTAAATATAGCATCTATGGAGAGAAGGAATAGGTGACGTTTCGGGTCGAGACCCTTCTTCAGAAGAAGCCTATTCCTTCTCTCCATCGATGCTGCCTCACGCGCTGAGTTCCTCCAACATTTTTGTCTACCTTCGATTTTTCAGCATCTGCAGTTCTTTCTTAAACAATTATACTTGGCCAATCTCTGTTGCTATCTCTCTTCCTGCCTGGGACTGTCCGTGACGGCCACTTTCTTTGTGTCAAACTCTCTCATCTATCTCTCCCACTTTGTCTCATAGTGGCTTTGTTTAATTTCAAAATAGAATTTATCCATTAGAAAATCCTAAAACCGTCAAGTCAACATTTTCACAATGAGTAACATTATTCCATGTTGTCGGTTATTATCCATTGACAAAACACAGTTAATAGTTCCTGGTGTTTTAACACAAGTTTTAAGTTATTTGTGTTCATTTGTAGGAGGGTCCGGAACTGTGGCCCTTCCAGTAGACAATAGGTGCAGGAGTAGAGGCCATTCGGCCCTTCGAGCCAGCACCGCCATTCAATGTGATCGTTGCTGATCATCCCCAATCAGTACCCCGTTCCTGCCTTCTCCCCATATCCCCTGACTCCGCTATTTTTAAGAGCCCTGTCTAACTCTCTCTTGAAAGCATCCAGAGAATTGGCCTCCACCGCCTTCTGAGGCAGAGAATTCGACAGACTCACCACTCTCTGGGTGAATCCCCATCAAAGCCTTGCAGTTTGCTGAAAACAATAACCGCTGTATCTGTTGATCTGTCTCTCCCTCTCCAACTCTCTCCCTTTCCCACTGCCTCTCCCTGACAGTTTCATGTGCCCCTTTATCTGCCCCTCTCGTTTTGTTTCTCTTTCTCATTCCCTTTTTGTGCCGATCTTCAGTTTAAACCAGCATCTGCAGTTCCTTCTGACATAACGACCAGGACATTCACTCTGCAGCCCCCGCTGACTAAATAGCAACGTACCTGGCATGTGAACCATGCGACAGTTACAGTTTTCAACCAAGTACCGGGTCTCACAGTCAATCCTACAAGCGGTGATGCTGTAGGTGTCAAAGAAGTCCGAGTCCATGGGAGTAGATTTGCAGTCGCCCCAGGGGGGAGGCAGGTAGATTAGCTGGCAGAGAGAACACAAACACACAGGATCATTCATCACCTATTCCAAGGAAAGACCCGTCACAAAATGATGATGCTCGAGAGACTTAGTCATAGAGTGATACAGTGTGGAAACAGGCCCAACAATGTCCCATCTACACTAGCCCCACTTGCCTGCGTTTGGCCCATATCCCTCCAAACCTGTCCTATCCATGTACCTGTCCAACTGTTTCTTAAACGTTGGGATAGTCCCAGCCTCAACTACCTCCTCTGGCAGCTCGTTCCACACACCCACCACCCTCTGTGTGAAAAAGACCCTTCTTCAGACCCGAAACATCACCCATTCCTTCTCTCCAGAGATGCCGCCCGTCCCGCTGAGTTACTCCAGGTTTGCATGTCTGCATTTGGTTTAAACCAGCATCTGCAGTCCCTTCCTAAAGTAAAATTATATTTTATGTTTCCCCCTTGCAAGTCACAATTTAATCTGCTTCCACTGCCTTTGTGCTCCAGATCACAACGACATGGTTGAATAAATATTCCGTTCCCATCACCTTTGTTACTAACTATGCAGCTGCTGGTTACAACACCCCTGGTTCTGGACTCCCCCATGTTTCCTGCACCTAGCCTGTCCAATGCCTTAAGAATTGTACATGTTTCTATAAGATCCCCTCTCATCCATTCTAAATTCCAGTGAATCCAAGCCCAGTTGATCCATTCTGTTCAACAAAATGTGTTCAACGCCTCACTGCTGATAAGCTTAACTTTAGTGAGCGAGCATCTTTTCCATTCGCCAACACCTCAGGCCAAATCTTAGCACCGAGGTTCTATGAAAGGTTTGATGCGTGTGAATGGGGTTGTGTGTACAGGTTCATTAAAAAACAAAAGGCAGAAAATGGTGCCGACATGCATCTGGAGAGTGAGAAAACCTTGATTCGTGTTTTAGTGAGGATTTCTGGAAAGGTCACAAGTGAGACTCTTGACAGAGGTACAATGGTGCAGTGTTGCTAGGGGCGGCCCACGGTGGCGCAGCGGGTAGAGCCGCTGCCTCAGAGACCCGGATTCGATCCTGACCTCGGGTGCTGTCTGTGTGGAGTTTGCACGTTCTCCCTGTGACTGTGTTGGCTTCCTCCAGGAGCTCCGGTTTCCTCCCACGTCCCAAAGACGGGCGAGTTTGTAGGATAATCGGCCCTCTGTAAATTGCCTCCTTAGTGTGTAGGGAGTAGATGAGAAAAGGGCCTGTCCCACCTTCACGACCTAATTCACGACCTTTTTTAACTAGTGGACATTTTTCATCAGGCTAGAAAAACGCCCCGACCTATTTGATGCCACGAGTAGCTACGACTAGCATCACGGCCCGCTACGACCATGCTGCGAGTACGAGTCAAGGGCAAACTCCGCAGAGGTTGTGAAAGTGGGACGGGCCCTAAAGTGGGATAACACAGAACTAGTGTGTGAACGGGTGATCGGTGGTCGGCGTGGACTAGATGGGCCGAAGGGCCTGTTTCCATGCAAACATAAAAATCTCTTCAATCTTTCGGATCAAGTAGCCGATACCACCGAGGGGGAGAGCGCGGCAAGGGTTCCTCGTACCCGCTGTTCCTGGCACGACACAAACGTCTGAAAGCCCGGTGGCACACCGAAACCCAGCTGGTCGATAAACGGCGGCTCATTCTGACCGTGGATCTGAACCTTTATACCAGCTTCAAAGGAGGTTTCATCTGTGTGAAAGAACAGAGTAGACCGACGTTAATAGAACGGCCTGTTTCCGCGCTGTTTCTCTAGACTAAAAAAACGAAAGATAAAATCAGGGCACATTGTCTGCCTGAGTATATATTAGTACTGCTTCTGTTTTATTGTTAAAAATATTGATATCAGTAAAGAATGGATTGTGTAAGTGAAGTATATACACTGCAGTTCATCACATTGTTGTACGATTTACAGAGACAGTGTCTGGAGTGTATGGCTTGTGTCATTTATTTCTTGTGAAGCCTCTACATCTCAAAACTCCCAGGGCGTTAGGTCGTCTTTCAATGTTATAAGGTCATAAGTGATAGGAGCAGAATGAGGCCATTCAGCCCATCAAGTCTACTCCACCATTCAATCATGGCTGATCCATCTCTCCCTCCTAACCCCATTCTCCTGTCTTCTCCCCATAACCCCTGACACCCGCACTAATTAAGAATCTGTCTATCTCTGCCATGAAATCCACTGACTTGTGGCCTCCACAGCCGTCTGTGGCAAAGAATTCCAGATTCACCACCCTCTGACTGAAGAAATTCCTCCTCATCTCCTTCCTAAAGGAACGTCCTTTAATTCTGAGGCTGTGCTCTCTAGTCCTGGAGGCCAAGTCAGTGGATATTTTTAATGCAGAGATAGACAGATTCGTCTCTATGATTAGTATGGGTGTCAGGGGTTATGGGGCGAAGTCAGAACCTTTTATCCCCTGGGTGAAAATATCAGGTGAGAGGGGAAAAGTTTAAAGGGCAAGTTTTTTTTCCACAGAGGGTGGTGGGTGCCTGGAACGTGCTACCAGGGGTGGTGGTGGAGGCAGGTACCATAGTGGCGTTTAAGAGACTTTTGTACGTGGATGTGCAGGGAATGGAGGGATAGGGGTCATGTACAGGCGGATTAGACTCGGTCTTGGCATCATGTTCGGCCCAGACATTGTGGTCTTGTGCTGCGCTGTTCGATGTTCTGTGATCGTAATCTTACGATAGGGCATATCTGTATTTTGAATAGAAATGAAATCAAATGAGAACTACAACATTTCATTTTATTTCAAAATTATAGGTGATCCGCCTGTCTCAGCCAGCTCGAGGTTTGTAATAGAGGTTACAACTTTACTGTAAATCGAGTCTAATTAAAATGGCCACTGCAGCAGCCGGAGCTCATGAACAATACCGCAGCACAATTTTGTTTACTACCGTTGCGCGCAAGCTGGAAGGTGACGTGCTTGGCGCAGGTGGCTATTTACCTGTTTCACCCCAGACGGGAAGGTACTCATCCTGTTGAATGTCCAGCATCAGTTCCAGACCGTTCCCTGTTCCGCCCTTCAGGGTGGTCAAGATGGGCTGGTCTTTAGTCTGGCCCGAGTTGAAAGTGTAGCACTTGCCGTACCTCGTAAATACCTGCAGGAAACAAAGTCGTTTAGAGTGAGATGCGGAGGGAACTGACGTTCAGGATCAAATTGTATTGTATTGTATATCTTTATTGTCATTTCCTGAGTATTCGCATACCCAGAGGAAACAAAAAAACGTTGCTCAACCAGTGTCCATTCAGTGTGCATGAAAAAATAAATAGAAATAAAAAATACCTATATCATGAACAAATTTAACACTCTACTAAACATTCAACAGGCGTTCCGACCGGCAGCGGCACAACAGTGGCTCTGCTGCAGTGTGGGGGTTTGTGCGCGATACTTGGCAGGGGGCAAAGTCCATTTAACAGTCTTATAGCCTATGGGAAGAAGCTGAGGAGCATCCTGCTGGTTTTGCAGCTAATGCTCCTGTACCTCTTCCCAGATGGGAGGATGGAGAAAATGTCATGCGATGGGTGGTAGGGGTCTTTGATGATGGAGATGGCTCTGTTGATACATCTCTTCCTGTATATGTCCAGCAGGAAGGGGAGTGGAGCACCAATAATCCTGCTGGCGGTCTTCACTATCCTGTCTAGTTGGTGCCGTTCGTACGCCTTGCAGCTCCCGAACCAGGAAGTGATGCCGTAGGTCAGTGTGCTCTGCAAATTGCACAGTCAAACCTCCAAAATATATCTTACACTGGTGCAGCCCTTGGGTAGGCCGCACTGAAGCCCATACAGTGAGCTGATTAAACATGGAGATGCACAGAGGGGAAGAACTCCGGGAGACAGCGATAGAGTTGCTGCCTCACCGCGCCAGGGAAAGTCGTTCGTTCTTTTTGAAGTCAGAAGATCTCCTGAGCTAAGGGGCACGTTTCTTGGCAACTCGGGTGTCCTCTGGGCCTGTGATCAGCGGATGCCAACACAATTTCCAAAGCGCACACACACGGGCCGTTTGTTGGTTGCTGTGAGACAATAGACAATAGCTGCAGGAGGAGGCCATTCGGCCCTTCGAACCAGCACCGCCATTCAATGTGATCATCCCCAATCAGTACCCCGTTCCTGCCTTCTCCTCATATCCCCTGACTCCGCTATCTTTAAGAGCCCTATCTAGCTCTCTCTTGAAAACATCCAGAGAACCTGCCTCCACCGCCCTCTGAGGCAGAGAATTCCACAGACTCACCACTCTCTGTGTGAAAAAGTGTTTCCTCGTCTCCGTTCTAAATGGCTTCCTCCTTATCCTTAAACTGTGTGGCCACTGGTTCTGGACTCCCCCAACATCGGGAACATGTTTCCTGCCTCTAGCGTGTCCAAACCCTTTGATTGAGAGGTTCCCTCTCATTCTTCTGAACGCTGCTGACTGCAGGCCCAGTGCCGTCAAACGCTCGGACAGCCAAGTACAGAATTTGAACCAGACGATGACAGGTATGAGCCAATAAACATTAATGATTGATAATCCTGCAAATTGATCTTTCCCACAGTGCTGGGAGATTTATAAGATGTAAGGTATGCTTCTCTCATAGCTAAACCTCAATCGGTGACCTGACTTACAAAATGAGCACACATAATTCTCTGCTTTCTCGTCATGAAGTGAAAATGGATCAGATTAGAAGACAGTGCCAGTGCCAGTGCCATCGGTCCGATTATAACTAATCAGCTTTCGTATAATCAGTTTACGTTCAAATTAGTTGACCTTTTATGCATTTCCTTCAACATTAATGTCATGAGGCATCAGTGAAGTGAAGGCGAGGTTTTCTCAGAATCAGAATAGGTGAATTATCATACACTATGTATAATCCAAAGCCATTCATTCTTTGAGAACCTTTTAGTTTGGTTTGGAGATACAGCGCGGAAACAGGCCCTTCGGCGCACCGAGTCTGCGCTGGCCAGCGATCCGCACACACCAACACTGCCCGCCACACACCAGGGACAATTTACATTGATACTGAAGCCGATTAATCTACAAACCCGCACGACTTTGGAGTGTGGGAGGAAACCGGAGCACCTAGGAGAAAACCCACGCAGGTCACGGGGAGAACGTACAAACTCCGTACAGACAGCGCCCGTAGTCAGGATGGAACCCGGGTCTCCGGCGCTGTGAGGCAGCGACTCTACTGCTGCGCCACCGTGCCGGCCCATGATGAGAACATATGAACTCTTTTACTGTGCACAAGCACCACTGTTACACTTGCACTTCATTCAAATCCAAGTCTGCTGCGACTTACCCAATTATTCAATTATTAAACACAGCTCATCCCCTTAGGTCATTTTAGGAGAATGTGTCAGCTGTGTGTAATTTGCAATTGTGTGTGTTGATTGCTACATAAGTGCATTGGTGCAGAAGTCATTTATATGAATTCTTCGGAAAAAAAAGCACTTTAGGCACAATGTTTCTTATTGTGGTGGGTCAGGGGTTATACTGGGACTTAAGGGGCTGTCCCACTTGGGCGACCTAATCGGCGAGTTAAGAAGAGCGTCTTCGACCTTCAAGCTCAAGGGCATTCGCCTGGAAAACCTCGAGCTGGATTCAACGACTGTCCGCTTTGAAACCGCGATCTGGATCAACCGACCGCGTTGAAACCGCAAGCTGGATCGACCACACACACACACACATTCTACACACACCAGGGACAATTTACATGTATACCAAGCCAGTTGTTGAGTGGATAGTTTGGTTGTAGTTTATATATTGTTTTTAGGCAAGGCAAGGCAACTTTATTTATATAGCACATTTCATACACGAGGCAGACTCAAAGTGCTTCACATAAAAACATATCATACAATAAAATGAAATAATAAAATGGAAGAATTAAAAGAAAATAAAAGCAAAGTTAAAAATGCATTATAAAAAGTGCAAAAGTTAAAAGTGCAATGTAGTTAAGATTTAGCTGAAAGCTAAAGTAAACATAAAAGTTTTCAGTCTTGTTTTAAAAGTGGTCAATGTTGGGGCAAGTCTTAAATCTTCAGGAAGTTTATTCCAGCTATTTGTTGCATAGTAACTAAATCCTGCTTTCCCATGTTTTGTATTTACTCTAGGAATCACTAACAGATTGGTCTCAGAAGATCTTAGCGGTCTAGAAGGCTTATATAGTGGAAGCATGTCAGTGATATACTTTGGCCCTAAACCATGCAGTGATTTATAGGTGAGCAGCAGGATTTTGAAATCAATTCTCTGACATACAGGGAGCCAATGTAAGGATTTAAGAATTGGTGTAATGTGTTCACATGTTTTTGTCTTTGTTAGAACTCTAGCAACAGCGTTCTGAACAAGCTGTAGCTGCCTGACAGTTTTTTCGGAAGACCTGCAAGGAGACCATTACAATAATCCAGCCTGCTATTAATAAAGGCATGTACAAGTTTTTCTAAGTCTTGAGTTGACATGAGTCCTCTTAATCTTGCTACGTTTTTGAGGTGATAGTAGGCCGATTTTGTTACTGATTTGATGTGACTGTCGAAATGTAAATCTGAATCCGTAATAACCCCGAGATTTCTGGCTTTGTTTGAAGTTTTCAGGGACAGAGGGTTAGATATAGAGTTGCCGCCTTAGAGCACTTACAGCGTCGGAGACCCGGGTTCCATCCCGACTACTGTCTGTACGGAGTTTGCACGTTCTCCCCGTGACCTGCGTGGGTTTTCTCCGAGATCTTCGGTTTCCTCCCACACTCCAAAGACGTGCAGGTTTGCAGTCTAATTGGCTTGGTATAAATGTAAATTGTCCCTGGTGTGTATAGGATAGTGTTAGTGTGCGGGGATCGCTGGTTGGTACGGACTCGGTGGGCCGAAGGGCCTGTTTCCGCGCTGTATCTCTAAACTAAACTAAAGAATGTCCACGGCACACAAAAACGCTGGAGAAACTCAGCGGGTGCAGCAGCATCTATGGAGCGAAGGAAATAGGGAACGTTTCGGGCCGAAACCCTTCTTCAGACTGATAGGGGGTGGCGGGGAGAAGGAAGGAAAAAGGAGGAGGAGCCTGAGAACAGAACTGACGTCTCATTCAGATGGCCGCATGTTTGCGACGCTCCCACAGTGTTACTGGACTGAATAGGGTGATTTCACGAAAGGTCACTGGAGCATAGATCCGCACCCACGTGACCGAAAATCTCAACTGGAGTACATGTTAGTGAATGGGAAAACACGCACTTTCCCACCCGTTAAAAACATGGAAAACGGCCGATATTTGAGCTGAAATTTTCTGTGCTAGTCGGGGTGACCGTGAAGCACAGCGACCTAAATTTTCAGGCAAAAATAAAGATAGAAAGTAAGGTAATTACAAGAGGGAACTGAAGGTGGAAAAACAGCGGAAGTGAACAGCGGCCATTTGCCATGGTGATTTAAAGATCCAAAATATCGGGAATTATCGCGTTTGCTTGAAATTAAGGCATTGCTTACTTTTGATGAAATTCAGCGAGCAAACGCGATAATTCCCGATATTTTGGATCTTTAAATCTCCACGGCAAATGTCTGCTAAGCACTTCCGCTGTTTTTCCACATTGATATCTCCATTCAAAAATGGCACACTTTCCCCTTTGTCTTCAGGGTGCCAATTATTCCTTGAATTTAGTGCCACTCAGGATCAATCTTAGTTGGCACACAAAGATGCTGGAGAAACTCAGCGGGTGCAGCAGCATCTATGGAGCGATGGAAATAGGCAACCCCTTCTGGGATGTCCCCCCCTGCACTCCTCTGCCCTTTGCAATGATAGGCATGTGCAGGCAGCAGCTCTCCTCTCTCTCCAGCGAGTCGTGCACCAGCCCCCCCCCGGCCATGCAGGCTTGGAGGAGACAGAGCAATTGCAGGCTGCTCCTCGCTGGGATGCCCAGTGCATGAAGCTGCCTCACAACGCAGGCCAACACGCCACTCCTCCCCTGGACCCCGTCGGCACCCGGTCCGCCCCTATATTAACCCCCCCTCCCCCCCCTCCTGTGCCCCCCCCCTCCTCCCCCCTCCCCCATCCTCCTCTCCTCCCTTTTTTTTAAAGATCCAAAATATCGGAATTATCGCTCCCCCTCCTCTCCCCCCCCTCCTCTCCTCCCCCCCTCCCCTCCTCCTCCCCCCCCTCCTCCTCCTCCCCCCCTCTCCCCTCCCTCCCTCCCCCCCTCCCTCCCTCTTCCCCTCTCTCCCTTCTCCCCTCCCCCCCCCCTCCCCTCCCCTCCCTTTCCCTTTCCCCCCCTCCCCCCTCCCCCCTCCTCCTCCTCCCCCCATTCCCCTCCCCTCCTCCCCCCCCCCCCCCCCTCCAATGCGGAGATGAAGTCACAGTCTCCCTCCCCCCCCCCTCCTCTTCCTCCCCCCCTCCTCTCCTCCCCCTCCTCTCCTCCCTCCGCCCCCTCCTCCCCCCCCCTCCCCCACCCTCCCTCCTCCTCTCCTCCCTCCCCCCCCCCCTCCCCTCCTCTCCCCCCCCCTCCTCCCCTCCCCTCTCCCCCCCCCCCCCCTCCTCTCCTCCCTCCTCCCCCCCCCCCCCCCCCCCCCCCCTCCCCCACGCTTGGACACTTGCCACCCTCAACTGATTGTAAAGAGATCAACGCCTGGACTGGCCAGGCAGGGAGAATGAGGAGGGAGGTCAGGAATGAGGAGGAGGTGGGATGGGGAACAAGCTGGGATATAAAATCAATTGCCAGCAGGCTGGAATGAAAAGGACATTGGTTGAAATCACAGATCGAAAGCAATGTGGATATAATAGGAGATTTAAAAAATCAAATGGAGCATTCTGGAGCACATATGCCAATCCTATAAATCCTATCGCAAACGATAACCGGGGTATTAATAGGGCAATGTTGTTGATTTTATGGGCTGTGAATGGGCATTAGATGCTCTTTGCCTGCAGGTAATCCTCGTTAATCATGTTGATGAAGCCGCTCGGCTGCAGCCGACATTCCTCATTGCCGAGTTTAGATACCGGTCGGCAGCAGAACATTCGCCTGCGGCAAACATCAAGGATTGAAACATCAAACATTGAGAGTAGTAGGGAAGATTCAAACAAGAGGACATGATTTGAGAATTAAGTTTAGGGGTAACATGAGTGGGAACTTCTTTACTCAGAGAGTGGTAGCTGTGTGGAATGAGCTTCCAGTGGAATTGGTGGAGGCATTTATCATTTTAAATTAAATTGGATAGGTATATGCACGGGAAAGGAATGGAGGTTTATGGTCTGAGTGCTGGTAGATGGGACTAGGTGAGAATAAGTGTTCGGCACGGACTAGAAGGGCCGAGATGGCCTGTTTCCGTGCTGTAATTGTTATATGGTTATATGTCGCTTTGACAGGGATACACCCACGAGGCACTCTGGATTGACTCTTAAAAGCAATTCAGTTTGGGCAACCAACAGCTTAACCCTCAGGTGGACAAACTCAGTGGGTGAGGCAGCATCTATGGAGAGAAGGAATAGGCAACGTTTTGGGTCGAGACCCTTCTTCAGACTGATGTTGGGGGGAGGAGGGGAGGGGGGGGAGAGAAAGAAAGAGGCGGATACAGTAGGACTAGTGGGAGAACTGGGAAGGGGAGGGGAAGGAAGGAAAAAGCAAGGGCTGTCTAAAATGAGATAAGTCAATGTTCATACCGCTGGGGTGTTAACTACCCAAGCGAAATATAAGGTCCTGCTCCTCCAATTTGTGCTGGACCTCACTCTGGCCACAGAGGATCTTTGCTTGCAGATGACAGTTGGGTTAGGGTTAGGGTTAGGGTTGTGAATGAAACCCGTTTGATTCACAACGCTTGGTTTACTACAACAGGCCCTTTGACCCACCAAGTCCACGCTGGCCATCGATCACCCGTTCATGCTAGTTCGAAGTTGTCCTACGGCTTTTTCGCTGAGTGGACCATCTTGCTCCACTCTGTGATCTTTGCCCACCACCCTTGGTGTGAAAAGGTTGTCCCTCAGATTCCTATTAACTCTTTTCCCCTTCACCTTGAACCTATGTCCTCTGGTCCTCGATTCCACTACTCTGGGCAAGAGACTCTGTGCGTCTACCCGATCGATTCCTCTTGTGATTTGATACATCTCTACAAGATCAGCCCCTCATCCTCCTGCGCTCCATGGAATAGAGACCCAGCCTACTCAACCTCTCCCTGTAGCTCACACCCTGGCAACATCCTCGTAAATCTTCTCTGTACCCTTTCCAGCCTTTTCTTTTACTCCTCAAGTTCTTATAAAATCTTTCCCCTCTCACCTGACATCTATGTGTTCTGTGCGGGAGAGTGGACGCTGGCACGCTTTAGCTGCCGCTGCTCTCTCTTCACATTGTGTTTTTGATTTTTTTGTTTTTGGACTGATTTCTGTTTTTAATTTGTGTTTCTGTGATGTCTTTATTATTTATTTTATTCTGATTATATGTTTTTTATTCCTGTTTATCTCTGTAAGGTGTCCTTGAGATTTCTGAAAGGCACCCAAAAATAAAATGTATTCAGTCCAAATACTCTCTAGAATTTAGAAGATTGAGAGGGGATCTTATAGAAAGTTACAAAATTCTTAAGGGGTTGGACAGGCTAGATGCAGGAAGATTGTTCCCGATGTTAGGGAAGTCCAGGACAAGGGGTCACAGCTTAAGGATAAGGGGGAAATCCTTTAAAACCGAGATGAGAAGAACTTTTTTTTCACGCAGAGAGTGGTGAATCTCTGGAACTCTCTGCCACAGAGGGTAGTTGAGGCCAGTTCATTGGCTATATTTAAGAGGGAGTTAGATGTGGCCCTTGTGGCTAAGGGGATCAGGGGGTATGGAGAGAAGGCAGGTACGGGATACTGAGTTGGATGATCAGCCATGATCATATTGAATGGCGGTGCAGGCTCGAAGGGCCGAATGGCCTACTCCTGCACCTAATTTCTATGTATGTATTAGGGAGTGGATGAGAAAGTGGGATAACATAGAACTAGTGTGTGAACAAGGTGATCGCTGGTCGGCACGGACTCGGTGGGCCGAAGGGCCAGTTTCCATGCTGTGGCTTTCAATAAATCAACTTAATTGCAGCACTTTTAGTTTTTTTCAGTAAACCAGCATCTGCCGTTTCTTCAGCCTCGAATTTAATACCAACTTAAAACTGAAGTTTTTAAGAAGGAACTGCAGGTGCTGGGAAATCGAAGGTGGACAAAAATGCTGGAGGAACTCAGCGGGTGCAGCAGCATCTATGGAGCGAAGGAAATAGGCAACGTTTCGGGACGAAACCCAAAGGGTTTCGTCCCGAAACGTTGCCTATTTCCTTTGGGTTTCGGCCCGAAACGTTGCCTATTTCCTTTGTTCCATAGATGCTGCTGCACCCGCTGAGTTTCTCCAGCACTTTTGTCTAATGCATTTCGTTGTCTCTGTACTGTACACTGACAATGACAATTAAATTGAATATGAATCTATCTAAAACTGAAGTTGCCATAGACACTGGAACTGTAATACATAATACAGCCCACCAGGTGGCAGTCCTTCCTCAATTGCCAGGAAGCCTGACAGCAGTGCCACCTATTGGGAGGGAAGGGGTAGCGCATCCCCTGTTGAGTCTTCCTGACAGAAATTTTAACACCAAATCCAGCAAAGTTGCTAAACATATTTAGGCAACACCTTGAGAAAATGTCTTCACTTCCAGGATCCAGGATGGGGAGGAATCTGCCTACAGCAAGAAGTGTCACAGCTGGCGTCCTGGTGCCATCGCAACAACCTGGAGATCAATGCTCTTAAGACTTTAAGTGGAATTGGTTGTAGACTTTAGGAGAGCTCCCCCTCTCCTCACCCCACACACCATCAACAACACCACAGTCACATCTGTGGAGTCTTTTAAGTTCCTGGGAACCGTCATCTCCAGGGACCTTAAGTAGGGGCCACCATCGACTCCACAGTCAAAAAGGCCCAACAGAGGATGTACTTCCTGCGGCAGCTGAGGAAACACAATCTGCCACAGGCAATGATGGTCCAATTTCACACGGCCATCGTAGAGTCTGTCCTCACCTTCTCCATCATGGTCTGGTTTGGCTCAGCCACCAAGCACGACACCTGGAGGCTGCAGCGAATCGTCCGATCAGCAGAGAAGATTATCGGCTGCAACCTTCCCTCCATTGATGAACTGTACACTGCAAGGGCCAGGAAGCGAGCGGGCAAGATCATCTCTGGCCCCTCTCACCCTGGCCTCAAACTCTTTGAATCACTTCCCTCTGGAAGGCGACTCTGGACTGTCAAAGCTGCCACAGCCAGACATAAAAACAGTTTTTATCCACGAGTAGTTGCTCTACTCAACAGCCAAAAGTCTGTAGCCTCCTTGTGCTCTGCTATTTTATTTAATTCACATGTTTAAATTATAATGTTTTATTTTTAATTGTCTCCTGTATATTGCGTTGTAATCCTTGCAAGCAAAGCACCAAGGCCAATTCCTTGTATGTATACATACTTGGCTAATAACATTTGTTCAATTCAATGCAATTCATCTCAAGCCTTGACTACTTAAAGAAGTAAATCTGAGAACATCAGTTCTATTTGGGCATTGTCAATAGAACTGCCATGTTCATGAAGTTCATAAGGGATAGGAGAAGAAATAGGCCATTCGGCCCCTCAAGTCCACTCCTCCATCCATTCTTGGCTGATCTATCTCGCCATTTTACAGCAGACACAAGGAACTGCAGATGCTGGAACCTTGAGCAAAGCAAAGTGCTGGAGGAACTCAGCAAGGTCGGGCAGCATCTATGGAGGGAAATGGACAGGCAACCTATCAGGTTGGGAGCCTCAGTCTGAAGAATGGTTCTGGCCCAAAAGAGTCGTCTGTCCATTCCCTCTACAAGTGCTGAGTTACTCCTGCACTTTGTGCTTTGCGACCATCTTACAGTTCATTAAGGGTACGAGTGAACACCTGACTTGATGTGGTGGAGATGGAGTTAGCAAAATACATTTATTTCACCAGAGGGTGGTGAATCTGTGGAATTCATTGCCACAGACGGCTGTGAGGCCAAGTCTGTGGATTTTTTTTAAGGCGGACATTGATAGATTATTGATTAGTTCGGTTGTCAGGGGTTATGGAAAGAAGGCATACACCTTGGTTGAGAGGGAGAGATAGATCAGCCATAATTGAATGATGGAGTAGACTTGATGGGCCAAATATCCTAATTCTGCTCAGTTTATGAACATGAATTATGGACTTGGTGGACTTCTGCCTGATGGTAGCGGAGAGATGAGTGTGTGGCCAGGATGGTGTGGGTCCTCCCATTCCGAATCCGACCTTTCTGTCCTGGGCCTCCTCCATGGCCAGAGTGAGCACCACCGGAAATTGGAGGAGCAGCACCTCATATTCTGCTTGGGCAGTCTGCACCCCAGCGGCATGAACATTGAATTCTCCAATTTCCGGTAGCACTTGCTGTCTCCTCTCCCTTCTCAGCTCTCCCTCAGCCCTCGGGCTCCTCCTCTTCATTTTTCCTTTCTTCTCCCCACCCTACATCAGTCTGAAGAAGGGTTTCGTCCTGAAACGTTGCCTATTTCCTTCGCTCCATAGATGCTGCTGCACCCGCTGAGTTTCTCCAGCATTTTTGTGTGCCAACTAAGATTGATGCTGAGTGGCACTAAATTCAAGGAATAATTGGCACCCTGAAGACAAAGGGGAAAGAGTGCCATTTTTGAATGGAGATATCACACTATAAAATGAGTAATTGTTCATTATGAAATACACTCAAAATTGCTCAGATCGACAAACTTGCAATGTTAATATTTAACATTGCTCCGGGTCCCGTGGAAATCCATACGCAACCTGGAATTGCTTTTGCAATCTGCTTGTTCTGCTTCCAATGCAAGCGACGGGTTGCTCGCCACCATCTTATGGTGCTCAGTTCGTGAACGACATCGCTGACCTTTGACCTCCGCCAACCGAGTGGGCTCTTTCTGGGAGCTCCATCGCTTTTCAGCGTCAGTCTAAATGGAATTCTTTCGTGCCCTTTTGCAGAGAGCAGCTCGTTCCACACCACTGTAACAAGGTAGCCTCTTGATCTGCGATCGGATACTGGAGCTTCAATGAGCTGAGTAGCCATTTTCTATCTCCTTGTTTTGGAGATTTTCCAACGCACTGCGCCGGCTGATTAGTATTAATTTACGGTGGGATATTCAAGAGTCCTGGCTGACTGTGCTCAATTAGCACACAGTAATCAATCTGCTTTCCATTAATACCTCAAGGTATTAAGTCTTCAACTTTTGACGCCAATCGATATATCTTCAAGGCAAAGGAGATTGCAGCAAGTATAATGAAGTCAGTCACACCGAGCCACTTGTTGCGCAGCATTTCCCAGACCAGCGCATAATACATTGCTGTGGTGCAATAAGCCTACAAAAGAAGCTTAACCCATCATGGCTATATACAGTTGTCGGAAGGAACTGCAGATATTGGTTTAAACGAAAATGCTGGAGCAACTCAGCGGGACAGGCAGCATCTCTGGAGATGAGTGGGTGATGTTTTGGGTCGAGACCCCAGCTTGGACGAGTTGGGCCGAAGGGCCTGTTTCTGTGTCGTATGACCCCATTTCCTCCCACACTCCAAAGACGTACAGGTTTGTAGGTTAATCGGCTTGTATAAATTGTATATGTTCCCTCGTGGGTGTAGGATGATGTTAGTGTACAGGGTGATCGCTGATCAGAGCAAACTCAGTGGGCTGAAGGGCCTGTTTCCGCACTGTGTCTCTAAAATCTAAAGATTGAGCTATAGGGAGAGGTAAGGCAGGCTAGGTATTCCTTGGAGCACAGGAGGCTGAGGGGTGATCTTATAGGGGTGTATAAAATTATGGGGGGAATAGATTGCACATAGTGTTCAAGAAGGAACTGCAGATGCTGGAAGATCGAAGGTACACAAAATTGCTGGAGAAACTCAGCGGGTGCAGCAGCATCTATGGCCGAAACCCTTCTTCAGACTGATGGGGGGGTGGGAGGAGAGAAGGAAGGAAAAAGGGGAGGAGGAGGAGCCCGAGGGCGGGAGGATGGGAGGAGACAGCTCGAGGGTTAAGGAAGGGGAGGAGACAGCAAGGGCTTGCAAAATTGGGAGAATTCAACATTCATGCCATCAGGATGCAAGCTGCCCAGGCGGAATATGAGGTGCTGTTCCTCCAATTTCCGGTGTTGCTCACTCTCGCATATAGTCTTTTGCCCCCAGGATAGGGGAATCAAGAACTAGAGGACATAGGTTTCAGGTGAGGTTGGAAAGGTTTAATAGAAACCAAGGTGCAACTTTTTCCGCTCAGAAGGTGGTGGATATGTAGAACAAGCTGGCAGTGGAGGCACATGAAACATTTAAAAGACATTTGGACAGGTACTTGGATAGGAACGGTTTAGAGGGATGTGAACCATGTGCGGGCAGGTGGGACGAGCTTCGGTGAGGCATCTTGTTCAGCATGGATGCGTTGGGCCGAATGGGCCTGTGACTCCATGACACTCGAAGGACATTTCCCCGTGACGGACGGCCAATGAAAAGCAACTAAGAAGCCAGAAGTAAAAGAGACACAATGAAACTTACAAAATTCTTATAGAAACTTACAAAATTCTTAAGGGGTTGGACAGGCTAGATGAAGGAAGATTGTTCCCGATGTTGGGGAAGTCCAGGACAAGGGGTCACAGCTTAAGGATAAGGGGGAAATCCTTTAAAACCGAGATGAGGAGAACTTTTTTCACACAGAGAGTGGTGAATCTCTGGAACTCTCTGCCACAGAGGGTAGTTGAGGCCAGTTCATTGGCTATATTTAAGAGGGAGTTAGATGTGGTCCCTTGTGGCTAAGGGGATCAGGGGGTATGGAGAGAAGGCAGGTACGGGATACTGAGTTGGATGATCAGCCATGATCATATTGAATGGCGGTGCAGGCTCGAAGGGCCGAATGGCCTACTCCTGCACCTAATTTCTATGTTTCTAATGGGCAAGGTCTTGAAAACTGGAAGGCTTGCTCTTGCATTTGGAGAAAACCACGCCTCAAATAAAGTCATCATAAGCCTGGTAGACAAAAACGCTGGAGAAACTCAGCGGGTGAGGCAGCATCTATGGAGCGAAGGAAATAGGCAACGTTTCGGGACGAAACGTTGCCTATTTCCTTCGCTCCATAGATGCTGCTGCACCCGCTGAGTTTCTCCAGCATTTTTGTCGACCTTCGATTTTCCAGCATCTACAGTTCCTTCTTAAACATAAGCCTGACTCTTAACTGGGTGTTAGCGATTAAAGCCAGTGGCAGCTTCAGCAGTATGGGTCGATTATAACGTCATGGTTGTCAGAAGGATCAGACGAACAAGTTGGAAAGATTGCTGAGAAGCCTTGGCAATGGCAGCAGGCATTGTTCTCATTGTAATTTAAATAGAGAAGAGGAGAGCAGAATATGGCACTTAATTGGAACTCTATTCCTTGTCAAGCAAAGTTAAATCCAACATTTATACTGTACGTCCCAACAGGTGCCCGTCTGGATGAGTGGCACGTGGGAATCAATCTTGCCATAGAGGGAGTGCAGAGACGGTTCACCAGACTGATTCCTGGGATGTCAGGACTGTCTTATGAAGAAATACTGGATAGACTCGGCTTGTACTCTCTAGAATTTAGAAGATGAGAGGGGATTTATAGAAACTATGCAAAATCTTAAGGGGTCAGGCTAGTTGCAGAAGATTGTTCCCGATGTTAGGGAAGTCCAGGACAGGGGACAGCGAGGAAAGGGGGAATCCTTTAAAACAGGAGAAGAACTTTTTTCACACAGAGAGTGGTGAAAAAACTCTCTGCCACAGAGGGTAGTTGAGGCCAGTTCATTGCACAGAGAGTTAGGTGAGCCCTTGTGGCTAAGGGGATCAGGGGGTATGGAGGGGCAGGTACGGGATACTGAGTTCATCAGATGATCATGGAATGGCGGTGCCAGGCTCGAAGGGCCGAATGGCCTACCCCTGCACCTAATTTCTATGTTTCTATGTTTCTATCTCTGTGATCGTTTTCTATGTTAGCTGGCTCCCAGTGATAACAATGGTATTTTAGCCTATGCCAAATCGGAAGCCTCGTTTCAGACAGCTTTCAGTAGGGGACAGAAGAAACGAAAGTAATTTTCAGGAGCAATGACAAAAAAGAAAGAATGATGCACAGAGAGTGGTGAGTCTGTGGAATTCTCTGCCTCAGAGGGCGGTGGAGCTTTCGAGAGCTAGGGGGCTCTTAAAAATAGCGGAGTCAGGGGATATGGGGAGAAGGCAGGAACGGGGTACTGATTGTGGATGATCAGCCATGATCACATTAATGGCGTTGCTGGCTCAAAGGGCCAAATGGCCTACTCCTGCACCTATTGTCTATTGATGCAGCAGCAGTTGGAAGGTTCAGAAAAAATCAATGGCTCAAATTTGGGCCTTGCAGAACATGGTGGTGATCGTAGATCGTAAGTGATAGGAGCAGAAAAAGGCCATTTGGCCCATCAAGTCTACTCCGCCTTTCAATCGTGGCTGATTTATCGTAGATCACAAAATGCTGGACAGGCAGCATCTCCGGGGAGAAGGAATGGATGACGTTTCGGGTCGAGACGCTTCATCAGACCACATGGCTGATCTATCTCTCCCTCCTAACCCCACTCTCCTGCCTTCTCTCCATAACCCCTGACACCCGTACTAATCAAGGATCTATCTACCTCTGTCTTACAAAGATCCATTGATGGCTTCTACGGGCTTCTGTGGCAAAGAATGATGAGGTGGAAGATGTCCAATTGAGCTGTCTTTCCATTAGAACCAATGGTAAGTAACATCAGATAGTGTGCTTTTAACTATCCATACAAGGAATTCACATATTCAAGTGAGGCATCATTTGCAGTATTGTGTTCAGTTTTGGTCTAGAGTCATAGAGTGATACAGTGTGGAAACAGGCCCTTCGGCCCAACTTGCCAACACCGCCAGACATGTCCCAGCTACACTAGTCCCACCTGCCCACATTTGGTCCATATCCCTCCAAACCTGTCTTATCCACCTGTCTAAATGTTTCCTAAACGTTGCAATAATCCCTGCCTCAACTACCTCCTCTGGCAGCTCGTTCCATACACCCACCACCCTCTGTGTGGAAAAAGTTACCCCTCAGATTCCTAGTAAATCTTTCCCCTCTTCACCTTAAACCTGTGTCCTCTGGTCCTCGATTCACCTACTCTGGGCAAGAGGCTCTGTGCATCTACCCGAGAGGGCCTGTACATCAGGCCGTCCATAGCGGCGACTACGGAGGGTTGATGGCCCCGACCACGGATGAACAAAGGAGGAGGACTGACTGAACGTTACTGCGTTCCACCACGGTGAAGAATGTTGATTCTCCGGGGAGGAGGCAGCCGCTCCAGACTTTCCAAGCCGCTTGAGGAATTGTTTCCCCCGACGCCGGAGTTCCATCTTCACGGCAAGAGGGCCCGGAAAATTTTCGGACTGGCTGCAAGGCCACAAATGGGCCCTGACCTCCGGTGTTTCACAGAGGAAGAGGACTTAACTTTCTGGTGCCTTTCCCCCACAGTGGAAATTTCTGATTCTGCTGTGGGGGGACGTTTGTGTTGAACTCTATAATGTGTTGTGTACATTTTCTTTTTTTTTTTAACCTTTTTCTACGGTATGGAAACTTATTATTTAATTTATGTAAAGCACTTTGGTGTCAATGCGAGTTGACTTAAAACATGCTATATAAATAAAACGTACTTACTTACTTACACTGTGCTGGATGTTCATGTTATATTCTATTGGGTATTGCCCTCTTTTTGATTGTGGCTGCATGGTAAATCAAATTCCACTGTACACTAATTGGTGCATGTGGCAATAAATATGAACTTGAACTTGATCTATTCCCCTCATGATTTTGTACAGCTCTATAAGATCACCCCTCATCCTCCTGCCCTCCAGGTAATACAGACCTAGGCTGCTCAACCTCTCCCTGTAGCTCAGGCCCCCTCTAGTCCTGGCAACATCCTCGTAGATCTTCAATTAACGACCATCTCCCCACTCCTGAGTATCTACCCCTATGACATGCTGAAACGCTGCACTGAAAAGCCTTGTTTGGAGTCAGAAATATGTGTCATGTCCTTCGGCATTTGCAGTTAAATATCCGAATGGCAGTGATGAGATGAAACATTTGGACTGACAAGTATTATGTTTCAGCTGGCACTTCTGCTGTGTGCTCGACATTCGAGCTCTTGAGACTCGGTACAAAGTTTGAGCAGAGTAAAGGAAGGAGAATCAGTGCCATTGTTTCATCTCAAGGTCGACCTGTAATCTAACCTGATTTTCCCGCAGCCCCCTTAACATCCTCACAATCACACAAGGGCACTTTAAGTATCATTTTCATTTCTTGCAGTGTGGAGATAACACTTGAATATCACTGCAACCAGCACTTGGCCTGCTCATGGCAACTTCCTTTCAAACTTAACGGCCTGTCCCACTTGGCCGTCATTCGCGCGCCATTTACGGGTGGGTAGCACGTGACGGACACATGGAGGAGTGTGGAATTCGTCCTGTACGAAATCTTCGCGCGCCAACGGCCTGTCGCGTAACTGACGGCCAAAGTAGGACAGGCCCAAGACCCTGGCAACGTCTCACCTCCAACAGCAGCAGAAGCAGGCAAACGATCGCCGAACTCGGCATTGGGCTCACGGCCGTTGCGGTCCGGATCCGCCCCCACTTCTCCTCCCAGAGCGGGGCCAAGAAAATTGAAGATAGACAAAAATGCAGGAGTAAACTCAGCGGGGACCGGCAGCATCTCTGGCGAGAGAAGCAATGGGCAGACGTTTCGGGACTCAATAGAAAAAACATAGAAATTAGGTGCAGGAGTCGTGCCATTCGGCCCTTCGAGCCTGCACCGCCATTCAATATGATCATGGGTGATCATCAGCAAAGCAGGCAAACGATTGCCGTACTTGCCTCGGGCTCTCCATGCCTTCTGATCCCCCACAGCCACAAGGGGCCACAAAATTAAGATAGACTTAAATGCAGGCAATAAACGGGGCCTCAACTACCCTCTGTGGCAGAGAATTCCAGAGATTCACCAAGACTCTGTGTGAAAAGGAGACGAGTCTCGACCGAAACAGCATCCATTCCTTCTCTCCAGAGATGCTGCTGCACCCGCTGAGTTACTCCAGCATTTTGTGTCTATCTTCAATTTTCCAGCATCTGCAGTTCCATCTTAAACCCTTTACTCTCCTTTTCACCTCTTGCCTCTGTCACTTACTCCACCCATCTGCCAACCACCCCTCCCCCTCACCAGTATCCTCCTATCACTTGCCAGGCTGTGTCCTATCCCCTCCTCTCTTCCAGCTTTCTCCCTCCTACTAGTCCTTCAGTCTGAAGTCGAGTCCCGACCTGAACATTGTCTGTCTATTCCCTCCACAGATGCTGCCTGACCCGCTGAGTTCTTCCAGCACTTTGTGTTTAGCTGAAGATTCCAGCAGCTACATATCCTCGTGCCTCACCTTCATTGCCACCCTGGGTGGACACCGTGCCAGGGCAACATAAGATAGGGCCTCCTTAACTTGCTCCGATCTACAATCGAGTGGCTAGCCAGAGTGAACGGCCCTTCCATAAGCTAGTGTACTGTCCGATTCACCTCTACACCATTGTGGACAGTGGACTTTGTCTGTGGAACTGATGCACTACAATGCTGAGAACTATATCCTGCACTCTGTATCTTCCCCTTTGCTCTACCTGTTGTATTTAAGTTTGACTTGATTATATATATGCATGGTATTATCTGCTCTCACCCCAACCATGGACTGTTTACCCTCCTACCATCCGGGAGGCGCTACAGGTCTCTCCGTTGCCGAACCAGCAGGTCGAGGAACAGCTTCTTTCCGGCGGCTGTCACTCTACTAAACAACGTACCTCGGTGACTGCCAATCACACCCCCCCCCCCCCCCCACGGACACTTATTATTTTTTTTAATTCAAATCGTTTGCTATGTCGCTCTTCAAGGGAGATGCTAAATGCATTTCGTTGTCTCTGTACTGTACACTGACAATGACAATTAAACTTGAATCTGAATCTGAATCTGAATCAGGTGTGTAGAGTGCACAGAACTATAGGGGTGAATATAAATCCCTCTCGGTAGTTCTCTGTGCCACATCAGCATCGATTCCCAGACTTCTCTGTGAGATATCAGCTCTTAGCATGTTTTTCATTACCTTGTAATGTCATTGGGCTTAATTTCTGACAGAATAATTGAAAGGCATATGACTGCCACCAGACAGCGTAGTGTGTGATTCTCTCCCTTGAACTACTCTGCAGCCTTGCTCAGTTATGTGAGGAGCGACTCGTGCCTTGGTTATAAATTTTTAACTAAACTGCCAGCATCAGCAAGTCTCCAAATACCCCAGCGAGCATTTTTAACGGATGGCTTTTAATTAGACGCTTGGTGCCACAGCTAACCCCATACATCGTCATCGCGGCTCCCGTCTTCCCCTCTCCCCGTGCTCCTCAAGGGCAGGCTGTCTGCGCTTTGTCCAGTGGATCCGTCAAACGCTATTCTCCATCCTCTCCCGTGGAACCGCTGAAGAACAAAATCTCCAAGCTGCCCAAAAGCCCACTTATCTTCCCCCCCCCCCCCCCCCCCCCATAACTGCCGCGGTGATGACGCTCAAGATTTACGTTGCCCTGATCTTATCCTCGGCACGCCAATTGTTAAAAGCAGTATTTAGGCCACATTTAGAGTGTTGTGTTCAGTCTGGGCACCGTGTTATAGGAAAGATGCTGTCAAGCTGGAAAGATTTACGAGGAGTTTAAGAAGGAACTGCAGATGCTGGAAAATCGAAGGTAGACAAAAATGCTGGAGAAACTCAGCGGGAGAGGCTGTATCTATGGAGCGAAGGAAAAAGGCTACGTTTCGTCCCGAAACATTACCTATTTCCTTTGCTCCATAGATGCTGCTGCACCCGCTGAGCTTCTCCAGCATTTTTGTCTACCTTCCTACACAGCGGTGACTTGGAATTCACTCCTGGAGAGAACAACTCCTGTTTGTGTTTGGTGATACACACATTATTCTGGAGTAACTCAAAACTTATTTCATTAAATAGGAAGGCTGCCGTTTCTCGTTCTAGAGGAGCCGAGTGACTACTGTCAGGTGTCAGTCCAAATTGCCCCGATTTTTATCATCCGTTTCTGCACAGAAAGTAATGAGGGCAAGATTTCCCTCAATGATTTCTGAGAAAAACTGATAGAGCAGTTTGTTTGAAGCAGGGATCTGGTTGCGAGACCGATGCTCATTACTTGCTGTCACAAATTGTTTAACCGGACCCGTTCTCTGGCAAGAAATGTAGTCTTCGATGAATCGGAGACCTTGGACCTTGTGGTCATCACGTCCGAAGAGTCCATACTGCGTTTTACTGCTTACTTCTAGCTGCCTGTCCCGGTGGCTGGTTGGTTGAAAGTGCTGACTGCGCAACATCAGGGCAGTCCCACACCAAGCTTGAGACGGTCAGCATTATGTCCCCGTCCCACTTAGGAAACCTGAACTGAAACCTCTGGAGACGTTGCGCCCCACCCAAGGTTTCCGTGCGGTTCCCGGAGGTTGCAGGTGGTTGCAGGTAGTGGAAGCAGGTAGGGAGACTGACAAAAACCTCCGGGAACCGCACGGAAACCTTGGGTGGGGCGCAAAGTCTCCAGAGGTTTCTGTTCAGGTTTCCTAAGTGGGACAGGGGAGAGTGTCCCCCCCCCCCCCCCTCCATGTGGCTGACTGAGGAAGGCATCGCAGTTGTGCCCAGCATTCGTAAATGCCTGAACAGTCCGATCATCCCACTGTATGTCCCAACCTCTATAATGAAGAGTTAAATGCAGATGCTGGAAAAATCGAAAGTAGACAACAAAATGCTGGAGAAACTCAACGGGTGAGGCAGCATCTATGGAGAAAAGGAGTAGGCGACGTTTAACGTTCTCCATAGATGCTGCCTCACCCGCTGAGTTTCTCCAGCATTTTGTTGTCTACTCTATAATTAAGATGTACTGCAGCGTGGAGCTGGAGGTGAAGTCCTGCCACGATACATTCATGTACACCTTGGACATAATAAAACAGCCCTCGTTTTTTTTTGTAAGCCAGCATCTGCAGTTCCTCGTATCTCCATTTCAGAGAGCATTGTCCTTCAAGATTTGGAACAGAACAGGGCAGCACGGTGGCGCAGCAGTGGAGTTGCCGCCTCACGGCACCAGAGACCCGGGTTCAATCCCGACTACAGGCGCTGTCTGTACGGAGTTTGTACGTTCTCTCCGTGGGTTTTCTCCGGATGTATCTGTTTCCTCCCACACTCCAAAGACGTGCAGGTTCGTAGGTTAATTGGCTTTCTGTAAATTGTGTGTAGGATAGTGCGAGTGTGATCGCTGGTCGGCACGGACCTGGTGGGCCGAAGGGCCTGTTTCCACCCCTGTATCTCTAAACTAAGCTACGAAAGTGGCCATTCAGTCCTCCAAGACTATTCTGCCATTCATCGGGATCTGTGCTCCAGCACTGTACATCAGCACATTTCCCGCAATATCTTTGGTGGGCAACTGTTCATTAGCCTTCTGTTTTTCCAAACTGCCCTCTTTGAAACCTGGATCGGATTTTCCACCTCTTTCTCCTGACCTTGGAGTGCCTCAACCAGTCTCTCTTTCCCAATTAGTTCCATCTTGAAAACCACTCAAGTCACCCTTAATCTTTTAAATTCTGTACAATACAATCCTAGTTTGTGGGAGCTGCCTCAGAATTGAACCTTGGAAGTCCAGGTAACATTCTGGTGAAACGACACCACTCTCACTTCAAGGCCAACATAAATACCTTAAGACATGGTCCCAAAACACAGACGGAATGGCTATCCCTTGTTTTCTTGTCCATTCGATAACAGGGCAGCATTCAATTAGATTTTATTGCTATTTTCAAGACCTACCCACAATTAAATGATTAATGTATATATATATATATACACACACACACATATTTTCACTATTTATAGCTTTTCCACAATTATATGTACGGTGGTGCAGTGGTAGAGTTGCTGCCTCACAGCGCCAGAGACCCAGGTTCGACTCTGACCATGGGTGCTGTCTGTACGGAGTTTGCACGTACTCCCCGTGGGTTTCCTCCCTCAGGTTTGCAGGTTCATTGGCTTTGGTAAAATTGTCCCCAGTGATTGTGTACGGGGTGATTGGTGGTCAGCGCAGACTCTGTGGGCTAAAGTCTAAAGCAAAGTCTCTATAAAGTAGGGGGTGAAGATCGAGAAATAGAAATAGTTGCTGAGTGTGTGAGATTCAGGCAACTGAAGGTGAAGTGATGAAGTGATTAAGATCAAAGATGCTGACAAGTGCAGTGAGAAGAGCAGGGTTATGGGGCTTGAGCAGCTTAGAGAGGGTTGATACCCCTGGAGGGATTTGAAAACAAATTTGAGAATTTTTAAATCGAGCCGTTGCTTAATTGGTAGCCAAATGCAAGTCAGTGTGCCCAGGGGCGATAGGCAAGTGGGACCCGTGTGATCTGCCCGTCTCTTATTTTCAGCTCTTAAGCATCACTTGCTGCTGAAACACAGAAATGGAAAGCTACATGGAGAAGGAGTGGCACACACGCACTGAGATACACCCGCAGAAAAGGAGACAGAGAGAGGTACACACACACACAAAGAGATTTGTACGCAGATAGAGGTGGGCAGACAGGGAGAGGTGGGCAGAGGCAGAGACAGGTGGGCAGACAGAGACGGGCGGGGAGACAGAGACGGGCAGGGGCAGTGGCGGACTGGGTCTAAAAATATTGGTTGCCAGGAGACAAAGGGGGCCCACTTCATCAGGGGCCCACTTGATATAGGGGGCCCACTTCATCAGGGGCCCACTTGCCATCGGGCAAGCTGACACCCTGGCCAGTCCGCCACTGGGCAGGGAGACAGATGCAGGAGGGAGGGAGACACATGCAGAGGGAGGAAGAGAGGCAAGGGGGAGATGCATACAGAAGGAGGGAGGGAGGGAGGGAGAGAGGCAGGGAGATGCAGGCAGAGGGAAGTTGAGTGAGGGGCAGAGAGAGACAGGAAGGCAGAGGAGAGAACGAGGGGGACAATCACACAATGACAGGGAGAGGAGAAGAGGACACACAGGTGCAAATGGCCTTGTCGCACACAAGTCCAATCTTTGCCTGACCTGGGTTGAGCCTTTGTGTCTGGAGAAGTTTGAAGATGGTATTGTTTACAGTTAAAAGAGTGCAGGTGATGCTTTAATTACCTGCTTAATCTGTCAAAATTGGCTGCAATCCCTTGCTTTTAACAAAGATTAAATATTCATTACAGATCAATGGGCAGTTGGCAGCTAGTCAGTATTTGGCTCTGAAGCCAAGGAATGCAAATCTACAACTTGGATGAAGAAATCAAAGCAGAGCTGGGTTTCAATGTCTGTGGAGCCAGGAGGCCAGAGGAATAGTGGCACTTTTGCCATTATAATTTTCGCAGCTGAAAAAGCACACAATGTTCATTCTATTCGACTCTGTGATCTCCCAGAGGTGGTAATGATTGCTGTCATGATGTAACAGGAACAGCCAGACTGAAAAAGGGAGACAGGCAGTCTGAAGGGTCCTGACCTGAAACGCCATCTATTCCTTTTTCTCCAGAGATGCTGCCTGACCCGCTGAGTTACTCCAGCACTCTGTGAAACGTCACCTATCCATGTTCTCCACAGATGCTGCCTGACCCGCTGAGTTACTCCAGCACTCTGTGAAACGTCACCTATGTCACCCGCTGAGTCTCCATGTGAAACGTCTCCACACAGATGCTGCCTGACCCGCTGAGTTACTCCAGCACTTTGTGTGAAACGTCACCTATCCATCTTCTCCACAGATGCTGCCTGACCCGCTGAGTTACCCATTCCACAGTGACTCCCTATCCATGTTCTAATGTGAGTTGACGCAAGTCGGTGCATGTGCACGTGATAGTAATCAACCAATACCAATCTACACACAAAACCTCTACACACTGAAACACAGGCAAGGAACAAGATGAAACTAAGCATTTACAAAAAGTAAGATCGATCTTATCCACGAAGAGATATTGAAGAAATAGGGATGGGACACATGTTATGAATATCTGCAGACGCAAAGTGCTGGAGCAACTCAGCGGATCAAACAGCAGCTCTGGAGAACATGGACAGGTGATGTTTTGGGTCGGGACCCTTCTTCAGTCTCGACCCGAAATGTCACCCATCTTTTTTCTCCAGAGATGCTGCCCGACCCACAGAGTTACTTCAGAACTCTGTGTGTCTATGTTCAAGGTACACAAAAACGGCTGGAGAAACTCAGTGGGTGCAACAGCATCTATGGAGCGAAGGAAATAGGCAACGTTTCGGGCCGAAACCCGTTGGGTTTCGTCCCGAAACGTTGCCTATTTCCTATGGGTTTCAGCCCCAAACGTTGCCTGTTTCCTTCAGGTTTCGGCCCGATACTTCACTCCATAGATGCTGCTGCACCCGCTGAGTTTCTCCAGCTGTTTTTGTGTACCTCTGTGTGTCTATCTTTGCTTTAAAGCAGTATCTGCAGTTCTTTGTTTCTGCATCTTGAGGAATATGCCCAATGCAATGTTGGCCACCCTGATGGCATGAGAGGTAACTAATCAAAGAGACTGCACAAAGCTGACACAGTAGTAATAACGCCAGAGTCCATGTGTTTACTTGCCTGCCTTTTAAATTAGAGACACTGCCTGTTGCGTTCTACAAAATAACATTGAAGACACAAGACTAACATTCTTTCCATCGTCCTTTTCATTTCCTTTCCCCCTCCCTCCTTCGTAACAACAGAATTTGCTGATGTTCTCCTTCGGGGAACCGATGGGAAGGAGTTGCTGAGCTCGACGGTCTGAGATCGCTGAGTTAGCACCAACTGATGTTGTCATCCAAAGGATGTTCTGTAAGGTGGCTTTGTAATGGCCAAGCAACAAACACCTGGCTAAAACATAACCACTGCATTTAAGAAACCTAATTCCAGCATATAGGTTGCGTCACTGTGTTTTTGGCCTTGTAATCTGGGGACAGAGCTGATTTGGAAACAGTACTGCAGGGGAGGAGTTAGCAATGCCATGTTCCCCAAAAGCAATGCCACTGAATCAGAATCTTATGCCATTGAAAGAGGCCATTCAGCCCATTGAGTCCAAATGGCTCGAGGTGATTAGTACGGGTGTCAGGGGGAAGGCAGGGGAATGGGGTTGAGAGGGAATCATAGATCAGCCATGGTGGTTTAGACTTGATGGGCCGAATGGCCTAATTCTGCTACAATACTTATGAAGGTGCCTTGGAGAATAGAATACACCATGCACGAGGAAGCTCATGTTAATGCCTTCCCTTTGGCATCTTTGGCATTGAGTATAGAAGCTGGGATGTAATGTTAAAATTGTACAGGGCATTGGTGAGACCAAATCTGGAGTATGGGGTGCAGTTTTGGTCACCAAATTATAGGAAGGATGTCAACAAAATAGAGAGAGTACAGAGGAGATTTACTAGAATGTTGCCTGGGTTTCAACAACTAAGTTACAGAGATAGGTTGAATAAGTTAGGTCTTTATTCTCTGGAGCACAGAAGGTTGAGGGGGGACCTGATAGAGGTCTTCAAAATGATGAGAGGGATAGACAGAGTTGATGTGGACAAGCTTTTCCCTTTGAGAATAGGGAAGATTCAAACAAGAGGACATGACTTCAGAATTAAGGGACAGAAGTTTAGGGGTAATATGAGGGGGAACTTCTTTACGCAGAGAGTGGTGGCGGTGTGGAATGAGCTCCCAGTGAAAGTGGTGGAGGCAGGTTCATTGGTATCATTTAAAAATAAATTGGATAGGCATATGGATGAGAAGGGAATGGAGGGTTATGGTACGAGTGCAGGCAGGTGGGACTAAGGGGAAAAAAATTTGTTCGGCATGGACTTGTAGGGCCGAGATGGCCTGTTTCCGTGCTGTAATTGTTATATGGTTATCTTAAGATATTGCAGGGAAAATGAGTTTTGGAGAACATTGGGCAGTTGGTTTCGGGGAAAGCAAAGAGAGTCTACATTCCGCAAATTAAATACATCTGGAATGGGAAAAGAAAGTTCCAATTATGATGGTCATGAAGCTGCTGAATTGCCCCCAAAATCTAGATCATTGTTGTTCCTCAAGGAAGCATTAGTATTGCTCACCTCTCACCTTAAGGTTCCTTTGGTTTTTGGTTCCTCTAGCCTGGGGGAAAAGACCGAAAAGCATTCACCCGATCTATTCCCCTCACGATTTTAAACACCTCTATATAAGATCACCCCTCATCCTCCTGCACTCCAAGGAATAAAATCTTATCGCCTGCCCAACCACCTCTCCCTGTAGCTCAGACCCTCGAGTCCTGGCAACATCCTCGTAAATCTTCTCAGCACACTTTCCAGCTTGACGACATTCTTCCTATTTAGCATCCACTCGAGTTTCCCTGACTCGCTGCCCATTCTATTATTGGTCTTATCAGTGATGGTCAAGTAACACCTCACACCCCCCTCCCCACCCACATCCCCAAATGATGCACGGGACAGACGATGGCCTGATGCCCACAGTGGTGACATGGCTGTCTGCCCTTTTTCAAGTCAGTTCTCTTTCCAGCAAGGCAAGGAAATGTGCCAAGCTCACTCACACAGATGACAGCACTGCGCGTCTGCCCACTGCTGTGTCCAACTCTATCACTGCAGAGGCACAGACAGGTTTTCAGAGCTACTTTGATTTGCAACTTTGTTGACACCAAGCTCCCTGGAACTAGCACTCTGGAGATAGTGGGATTTGCTCACCATCTGTAAAGATGCAGGTTTCACCTTTCCAAACTAGACGTAATCTACTCTCTATGCAAAAATAAAAACCAAGTGAACAAGAAGGGAACAGGTTGGAAAAATGGCTGGCGTGCCGCATAACTACCGAGGTATACTGGCTGAGAAATAGCCTTATTATCCCCCTGTCCCACTTAGGAAACCTGAACGGAAACCTCTGGAGACTTTGCGCCCCACCCAAGGTTTCCGTGCAGTTCCCGGAGGTTGCAGGTGGTTGTCAGAGGTTGCAGGTAGTGGAAGCAGGTAGGGAGACTGACAAAAACCTCCAGGAACCGCACGGAAACTTGGGTGGGGCGCAAAGTCTCCAGAGTTTTCCGTTCAGGTTTCCTAAGTGGGACAGGGGCACTAATATCTGGGGTGGGGGAGGGGGGAAAATAATGAGCGAGCATGCTTCAAGGAATAAAAATACCCTGGGCCTATTTTTAAAACCATAGTGCAAAGTCAAGATTATTTATCTACCAGGAATGAAAAGAACACAAAAATACATCCAACAATTCTAAATTTAAAAGCCTAGCTCCAAGGAGGAGGAGAGGCTGAAGGAAGAACAAGCAGAAGTGCGATTGACTGATACAGTGCCGATCGAGAAAAGCGTTTAACGTGGTGTAGTTGGTATTAAGGGAAGTTCAAGAGATCATGCACAGGATGTCACATAAACATCTGAAATGGTCACGAGGTGGTGGCGTGAAGGAAGACATGGGCTCAGTCACCTCAATGGAGCCTCTGCAAAATGGCCGCCTGCCAAGGCAGCTCATTATAAAAAATGTAACAATATTGATTTCTATTTACCAGGTTGAAATATTCACGCACACACTAGCAACACCATCAAAAGTCATTCTTCCAGCTGACTTTAAGAGCTCATGTTCCCTTTATTTTGCTAAATAGTCATGTAATGGAAACCATCAAACATATACCCAAAGCTACCCATTAGACCAGTGCCTGTAATTCCTTTAGTTTTAATCTTGCAGAGTAATTTAATACAGCCATCAATATTTAATGACATTTAACAAAAATACTTCTGGCTTTATGAAATTCTTAACAATGGGGAGCAATATTGCCTTTCTCTTGAAGTCGCTTGACACTGCACAACCAAGCTGAAAACATGGACCATTAACACACCCCCCCCCCCCCCCCCCACAAACAATGCCGATTTTGGAACTGTTGAAGAGTTTTCTGGGACAATTCACACACAGCCAAGTAGGGAACAGGCTATTTTAAATCCTGTGATGTCAGTTTAGGCAAGAACCTTCGAGGAAAGGATATTGTGATAGAATTTTACTTTGCAGTTGAAAAAAATGTAAGTTGAAAACTTAAATAGAGCCAGTTTAGACTTTACTTTAGACTTTAGACGTTCCTTTAGGAAGGAGATGAGGAGGAATTTCTTCAGTCAGAGGGTGGTGAATCTGTGGCATTCATTGCTGTGGAGGCCAAGTCAATGGATACTTTTAAGGCAGAGATAGATAGATTCTTGATTAGTAAGTGTGTCACGGATTATGGGGAGAAGGCAGGAGAACGGTGTTGAGAGGGAGAGATAGAACAGCCATGATTGAATGGCGGAGTAGACTTGATGGGCCGAATGGCCTAATTCTGCTTCCATCACATGAACTTAGACATACAGCGTGGAAACAAGGCCCTTTGGCCCATCAAGTCCGCGCCAACCAGAGATTCCCGTACACTAGCACCATCCTACACAGGGGCAATTTACAATTTAAGGAAGCCAATTAACCTCCAAACCTGTACACCTTTGCAGTGTGGGAGGAAACCGGAGCACCCGTAGAAAACCCACGCGGTCACGGGGAGAACGTACAAACTCCGTACAGACAGCACCCGTAGTCAGGATCGAACCAGGGTCCCTGGTGCTGTGAGGCAGCAACTCTACCGCTAATGCGATTTATGAGGCTAAAAATAAATTCTCTGGACTTGAAGACTAACATTATTGGCTGTTGAAAGAGGTGGCTGCAGGTACTAACGTTGCCTAGTTCCTTCGCTCCTTAGATGCTGCTGCACCCGCTGAGTTTCTCCAGCACTTTTGTCTACCTGCAGGAATAGTAAATGTATTTGTGATAATCTTGCAAAGCTTCCTGGATTCCGAACAGATCTCGTGAACTGCAAGGTCACAACCCTGCAAGGATGGATTTAGGAGAGAGTTAGATAGAGCTCTAGGGGCTAGTGGAGTCAAGGGATATGGGGAGAAGGCAGGCACGGGTTATTGATAGGGGACGATCAGCCATGATCACAATGAATGACGGTGCTGGCTCGAAGGGCCGAATGGCCTGCACCTATTTTCTATGTTTCTATGGTACACAAAAATGCTGGAGAAACTCAGCGGGTGCAGCAGCATCTATGGGGCGAAGAAAATAGGCAACGTTTCGGGACGAAACCCTTCTTCTTCAGACCCGAAATCCTGAAGGAAATAGGCAACGTTTCGGGCCGAAACCCTTGCGGGTTTCGGCCCGAAACGTTACCTATTTCCTTCGCTTAAATAGATGCTGCTGCACCTGCTGCGTTTCTCCAGCATTTTTGTGTACCTTTGATTTTCCAGCATCTGCAGTTCCTTCTTAAACAATTCTATGTTTCTATAACCCCTGTTATTCAAGAGATATCGAAAATTGGGAACAAAAGACCAGTTGGCTTGACACGAGTTGTGGTGAAAATGCTGAAATCTAATATTAAAGAAATCAAAACGGCTTTCAACAGAAATCAAAACCAATCAGAGTGGCACAGTGGTGCAGTGGTAGAGTTTCTGCCTTACAGCACCAGAGAACCGGGTTCGATTCTGACTATGGGTGCTGTCTGTACGGAGTTTGTACATTCTTTCCCCATCACCATATGGATTTTCTGGCGCTCCGGTTTCCTCCCACACTCCAAAGACGTACGCTTGTTGGCTAATTCTCGACCTCGGTGACTGCCAATCACCACCCCCCCGGACACTTATTATTATTTATTCAAATCATTTGCTATGTCGCTCTTCCAGGGAGATGCTAAATGCATTTCGTTGTCTCTGTACTGTACACTGACAATGACAATTAAAATTGAATCTGAATCTGAATCTAATTGGCTTCTGTAAAGTTAAACTGTCCCTAGTGTGTAGGATAGTGCTGGCATACAGGGTGATCGCTGGTCGGCACGGACTGAGTGGGCTGAAGGGCCTGTTTCCACACTGCCTCTCTGAAGTCTAAAATGGGGCCGGTGGAACATCATAATGCAATTAGGCAGAGTCAGCACGTCTTGACAAAAGGAAAATAGTGCTTGACGATCTTAATAGCGTTTTATTTAAGGCTGTAACAAGCACTGCGGTTTGGCCTATCTCATCTTCTAAACTGCTTTGCAAATTGATGGAAAACTTGGCTTTAAAGTATGAATAATAAAAATTCAAGTGGAATATTAAGGCAAGGCCAGGATGGATGACTTCAAAATGGGAGCTAAATGAAGCCTGCTTGCCCCCCATCCAATTATTACTTCTCTCAAACCAAAGGCAATGGACGCTCTTTAGTCTGAATGTGAAATGCCACAGAGATCAGCAAGACTTCGATGCATGTGCTTAGAATAGTTGCCGAATGTCACGGAGAATGAAATGAATGTTAGACCATCTACAGCTTTGTGTGAAAGGCCCATCCGGGGTGGGGGGGGGTTGTAATATTTAAAAAGTAGACATTAAGTGAAGTTGCACAGCGCAATGCTAATATTGAGAAGTGTTCCGTGCCAGCTCGTCTGACAGCTATGCACCTGCTTGCAGCAGCTATTAATCTTCGTGCAGTGGTTACCAAAGTAAATAGCTGCTGGGGGGGGGGGGGGGTTGGTATCAATCAGTGACTCCATTCTGCTTTTTCCCCACAGGATCTAATTAGTGACAAAACAATACTTAGCCAGTTTCAAAATTAAGCATAGTAGTCGATAGCAGCCCTCAATTCATTAATCGACTGTGTAATGAAGGCACGAGAGTCGAGCCTGTTGTGTCCAAGTTAGCACCACTAATCCTGGCTCTGCAAATTCACGCGCACACTCTCTCATTAATTTGCTTCCTGCTGGAGCAACATGCATTTTAAGGGCACCTTTGACAGAGCAAAATCGTCCCAAGTTAATTCACAGGAGCAGGTAGAAAACCTTAAAATATTCTAAATTCCAGACAACATCATACTAATTTGTAGAAACAAAGAACTGCAGATTGCTGGTTTACAAAACAAAAGTGCTGGAGTAACTCAAAGCGCCAGGCAGCCTCTCTGGAGAACATGGAAAGGTGACGTTTTGGGTCGGAAACCTTCTTCAGACTGTTAGGTGATGTTTCAGGTCGGGGTCCTTCTTCAGACACGATTTAATCTGTGCACTCTCTCCTGCTCATAATTTTAACCCGAGCTGTCCAAGTTTCATTATCATAGATTCATAGAGTGAGGAAACAGGCCCTTCGGCCCAACTTGCCCAAACCGTCCCAGCTACACTAGTCCCACCTGCCTGCGTTTAGTCCATATCCCTCCAAGCCTGTCCTATCCATATCCTATCTAAACCTGTCTAACTGTTTCTTAAACATTGCGATAGTCAGTCTGGTGAATTGAGTAATCTCCATCCAAGCCTAGTATATCCTTTCTTATGTTCCCAATATTGCTTGCAATGCACCATGTACGAGGCAAAGTGATGTCTGCAAACTGGTAGCACAGTTTTGACTTCATTGTACCGAATTCAAGAGATACAAGCATGCAATTATCCCCTGTAATTCTTCGCCCTGTTTGTGACATTTTAATGACTGATGTACATGGATGCCCAAGGTTGTTCCAGCATTCAGCATCTCAACTTTTCTCACTTCTTTCCAGTCCAAAGTGGACTCCAGCACTCCAGCACTCTGTGAAACATCACCTATCCATGTTCTCCACAGATGCTGCCTGACCCGCTGAGTTACTCCAGCACTCTGTGAAACATCACCTATCCATGTTCTCCACAGATGCTGCCTGACCCACTGAGTTACTCCAGCACTCTGTGAAACATCACCTATCCATGTTCTCCACACAGATGCTGCCTGACCCGCTGAGTTACTCCAACACTGTGAAACGTCACCTATCCATGTTCTCCACAGATGCTGCCTGACCCGCTGAGTTACTCCAGCACTCTGTGAAACGTCACCTATCCATGTTCTTCCACAGATGCTGCCTGACCTACTGAGTTACTCCAGCACTCTGTGAAACGTCACCTATCCATGTTCTCCACAGATGCTGCCTGACCCACTGAGTTACTCCAGCACTCTGTGAAACGTCACCTATCCATGTTCTCCACAGATGCTGCCTGACCCGCTGAGTTACTCCAGCACTCTGTGAAACGTCACCTATCCATGTTCTCCACAGATGCTGCCTGACCTGCTGAGTTACTCCAGCACTCTGTATCTGTTTTTGTAAGCCAGTATCTGCAGTTCCTTGTGTTTATATTCGAAGTCATGATGCCAGGCCCAACATTGTTCTCACTGGCTTATTGACACCATTTATTTAATAAAGTTTCCCTATTTAATCATTTCATATTAAGGATTTTGGAAAGTCAAGTTAAGAAATACAAGATCAAAGACAGAAATGATCCAGTATCTACAACCTTTACAAATTATAGCCAAATTGCTTCCCTTTAACAAATCACTTTTGGATTTAATTATGCCAAGAGATTAAGTGACTTTCCCATTCGCCTCAAAGTATTTGTTAATAAAATTCTTCGTGTTAATATTCAGCATTTATTAATGTTAGGACTGTTTTGCACGGGAAATATGCCTCGCGGTCTGAACCCATGGATTATTTTGTGTGGGCTGAGCCGCTGCTGCCAGCCCCGCTGAGTTACTCCAGCATTTTGAGTCTCATCTTCAATTTAAACCAGCATCTGCAGTTCCTTCTCTGCACGTCATGTTTCCTGCTCTCTTCCGAAGCATAGGTTTTCTCCGGGTGCTCCAGTTTCTTCCCACATCCCAAAGATGTACTGGTTTGGAGGTTAATTGGTTTTGGCAAGTTGTAAAATCAACCCCCCGATGCAGGAGCTGATTGCCCCAACGCCGAGGGCCAAAACGCCGCCGGCTACGGGAGTCAAGATCGTCCCGTCACTGTGGTGGATGTTTATGTTAAAATGTGTTTTGTATGTTCTGTTGCTTTTAATTGGGATGACTGAAATTCCTCGTATGTTGCAAAACATACTTGGCTAATAAAGTATCATTGTGATTGTATCTTCAAACTAAATTCTGTTTCATTGTTCTTCTTATTAAACACTTTCATTACTGTATCAATGGAAGTTGCTGAAGTCATCAAGCTGAACAGATTTGGCACCTTCAGGCAGCATGGCTCAGGAGGACTATTTTGAACATAATGACAGGGGAAAGCAACAGATATGTAACAGCACCAATACAGCATCAGTTACATGCTGAGCGTGAAATATAAATATCCTAGTGCCCTCTATACTTGGACTTGAGCCTACTGATAATGGAATCATTACATTCTTAATTGCAGCAGCACAATAGACCTAGAAACACAAAACACATCAATATAGTAAATGAAAATTAAATAAGTTAATAACAAAATACAGTCGATAGAAGTTCCTAGTTGCGGTTAGTCTTGCGCAGTGTTCAAGAGCCTGATGGGTGCAGGGAAGAGGATATCCTTGAAGGTAGACAAAAATGCTGGAGAAACTCAGCGGGTGCAGCAGCATCTATGTAGCGAAGGGAATAGGTAACGTTTCGGGCCAAAACTCTTCTTCAGACTACACAAAAAAGCTGGAGAAACTCAGCGGGTGCAGCAGCATCTATGGAGCGAAGGAAATAGGCAACGTTTCGGGATGAAACCCTTCAGACTGGCTATCCTTGAATCTGATGGTCACAGTTTGAGAGTACAAACTCCACACAGGCAGCGCCTGTAGTCAGGATCGACCCAGGTCTGTGGCACTGTGAGGCAGCAACTCTACCGCTGTGCCACCGTGCTGCCCTATTTTTAAACTACCACAATTTATTGAAATTGAAACCAGATCAATCATACGCTCAGACAATCCAGAAGGTTTAACAACTCTGTGGCATTAGGGGATAAATCAAAGTTTGAGCATTTAACATTTAATTTGAGATTTAAGAGATATATTTGAAAAAAAATGAATTGCAGGAATATAGCAGCAAGCAAGGGACTAATTGAAAAGATAGGAAAATGCTAAAGAAGGTTCCCCGACCCGAAATGTCATCCATTCATTCATGCTCTCCAGAGATGCTGCCTGTCCCGCTGAGTTACAACAGCATTTTGGGTCTTTTAAAGGAAAAGGCTTGAATGGAGGCTGGTGGGGTGAAATGGCCTGAACAGCACTTCCATAGTAATAACAAGGGTACAATAGGCAGAGCATTGTATTCTAACTCTGCCATGTTCCACGGAGTAGCAAGACAAAGGTTTCATATTTTCATATGACACAGGCAGAGGCCATTCAGCCCATCCCTGAACAATCCCAATTCCCCGTATCACACATCTCCCATGTGCCCATTCTTCTATCATTCCACTCCCACTCGGGCTCATTGACACACAATGAAATCACCTCACAAAATTGCCCTGTTCTATTGCCGAGGTGGACTTTGGGAAAAACTCTGAAAAGACCTAACAGTCATCCAGTCGAAAAAGCAACCAGCCATGATACAATCATGAGAGGAATAGATCGGGTAGATGCACAGTCTGAGTCTCTTGCCAGAGTAGGGGAATCGAGGACCAGAGGACATAGGTTTAAGGTGAAGGGGGAAAGATTTAATAGGAATCTGAGGGATAACTTTTTTCACACAAAGGGTGGTGGGTGTATGGAAGGAGCTGCCAGAGGAGGTAGTTGAGGCAGGTACAAGGATAGGACAGGTTTAGAGGGATACGGGCCAAACGCAGGCTGGATTAGAGTAGATGGGACATGTTGGCCGGCGTGGGCAAGTTGGGTCGAAGGGCTTGTTTCCACACTGTATCACTGACTTGGAAAGTAATTAGACAAAAGTGCTGGAGAAACTCAGCGGGTGCAGCAGCATCTATGGAGCGAAGGAAATAGGCAACGTTTTGGGACGAAACCCGGAAGGGTTTCGTCCCGAAACGTTGCCTATTTCCTTCAGGATTTCGGGTCTGAAGAAGGGTTTCATCCCGAAACATTGCCTATTTCCTTCGCTCCATAGAAGTTGCTGCACCCGCTGAGTTTCTCCAGCACTTTTGTCTACCTTCAATTTTCCAGCATCTGCAGTTCCTTCTTAAACACTTGGAAAGTAGTTAATTGGTTGGGGAAAACAGAGAAATGAGGGGGGGGATGAGACGATGCTAATTCATTCACCTTTTCTGCTGAAACGGACACGAGCACAGCAAGGGGGTGACAATCTCTCCTCTTACACATACCCTGGAAGCTGTTTTCTTTAGAACGGAGTCGGTACCCAACCAGATCGTCACTAACCAGACCTGCCACAAGCGCTCATGGGTGACGACGAGACAATGTTACTTGTCAGCAATATATTCTGCAGGCTGCCAGCATGTTTTCAGTTGAGACAGACCCAAATGCTTTTTATAGCAAGCAAGTGTAGCGGAGCTCACAGCTGTTCAAGCAGCAAGGGAAAACTTCATCACGCCAGTAATGCTTGGAGTTGAAGGATGGGGAGGGAGGGGAGGGAAAAAGATGCGATGCAGAAAGGAAAAAGTGCATTAGAAACATGAAATCAAAAAGAGGGAATTATATCAAAGGATTTTGCCTTCAAATTAATTTTCTTGGACGAGGGCGATTGTCCTTTGGAGGGGAGATCACTCAGTAAAAGTGTGGCACAACACAGAAAGGCCAATCGGCCCATTGTGCCCGGGTCAGCACTTTCAAAGAAGCTAGATTGGTGGTGGGCCGGATTCTCATTCGAATGCAGATGAATACGAGGTGATTGCTTGAAGACAAAGATGATTGTGAAGGGAGGCTCAACAGGGTAGAAGCTACGATATTCTTTCCTCCGGATGGAGGGGAAAAACTGCCTTTAGATAAACATTTAAGATGAAGATGAGGAGAAATTTCTTATTTCAAAGGGTTATGCTTCTCACCCGCCCCCCAAGTGTAACAGCCCTAAGCAGTTCTACCCTTTCTGAGGAAGTTTTGCCTCCAAATTAAACTGTTTGTACCCAGTATTGTTTTTGCAGGCAGCATTCTTACAATAAAGTCTCCCTGGAGAGGTGACGTTTTGGGTCGAGACCCTTCTTCAGACTGATATCAGGGGAGTGGGCGGTACAGTGATAACATGTAGTCGGAAACAGTAAGACTAGTGGGAGAACTGGGAAGGGGAAGGGGATGGAGAGAGAGGGTAAGCTGGGGTTACTTGAAGTTGGAGAAGTCAATGGTCATACCGCTGGGGTGTAAACTACCCAAGCGAAATATGAGATGCTGTTCCTCCAATTTGCACTGGGCCTCACTCTGACAATGGAGGAGGCCCAGGACAGAAATCTCAGTGTGGGAATGGGAGGGGGAGTTAAAGTGCTGGGCCGCCGGGAGATCAGGTAGGTTAAGATGAACTGAGCGGATGTGTTCAGCGAAACGATCGCCGAGCCTGCGCTTGGTCTCGCCGATATGTCGGAGTCCACACCTGGAACAGCGGATACAGTAGATGAGGTTGGAGGAGGTGCAAGTGAACCTCTGCCTCACCTGAAAAGACTGTCAGGGTCCTTGGATGGAGTCGAGAGAGGAGGTAAAGGGACAGGTGTAGCATCTCCTGCGGTTGCAGGGGAAAGTACCCGGGGAGGGGGTGGTTTGGGTGGGAAGGGACGAGTTAACCAGGGAGTTGCGGAGTGAGCGGTCTCTGCGGAAAGTGGAAAGGGGTGGCCAGTAGTGGGATCCTGTTGGAGGTGGCGGAAATGTGAGAAGATTATATGCTGTATGCGATTGGGGTGGAAGGCGAGGACAAGGGGGACTCTATCCCTGTTGCGAGTGGGGGGAGGGGGAGCAACAGCGGAGCTGCGGGATATCGAGGAGACCCTAGTGAGAGCCTCATCTATAATGGAAATGGGGAAGCCCCGTTCCCTAAAGAATGAGGACATCTCCGATGACATGGTATGGAACACCTCATGCGGCATAGACAGAGGAATTGGGAGTAGGGGATAGAGTCTTTACAGGAAGCAGGGTGGGAAGAAGTGTAGTCTATATAGCACTGGGAATCAGTGAGTTTATAATAGATGTCGGTCAATAGTCTGTCTCCTGTGATGGAGACGATGAGATCTAGAAACGATAGGGAGATGTCAGAGATGGTCCAAGTGAATTTGAGTGCAGGGTGAAAATTAGTGTTGACGTTAATGAAGTCAGTGAGTTCTGCATGGGTGCAGGAGGTAGTACCGATGCAGTCATCAATGTAGCGGAGATAGAGTTTGGGGATAGGGCAAGTGTACGCCTGGAACCGTGATTGTTCGACATACCCTGCATGTATCCACCATGCTGGCTTGGAAATATGCTGCTGTTCCATGATGATCTTCAGGTGTAAATCCTGGAACTCTCTACCCAATAACACTGTGGGAGTACCATTATTAGAAGGACTGCAGCAGTTCAAGTCTGCAGCTCACCACTGCCTCATGGGCTAGCAGCGATGGCTGATGAATGGCGGATTCTCCAGAGACTCCAACATCCCATTAATAAAAATAAAACAATTGCTGGATTTCAAAGATGCCACAACTATAGGCGGCAAAATGGCTATTATGTAACTTGAACTTAACAGGGGACATACCTTGGTGCTAACCATTGTGAGAATCATTGGTCAGCTCAGTGAAAGCACCTCTGCTTACAATTTACACACAAATCGTTTTTATAACAAAGTGCGATGACTGATTTGTTCTTCCGTTATAATAATTAAGTTATATAGTTATAGGACCGGGGTCGGCAACCTACGGCCCCCGGGCCGAATGCGGCCCGTAACCATCCGACCTGTAGGCAGATTTTTTTTCCTGTAATCATCGGCTCGCCGAGTGCCGAGCTCCGACTGTACCTCATCCTGCGCACGGCCGCGCACCTTCTGTGAACACGTTTAAGAAAGAACTGCAGATGCTGGAAAAATCGAAGGTAGACAAAAATGCTGAAGAAACTCAGCGGGTGAGACACGCAAGGATTGCATGAGGCTGCCTCACCCGCTGAGTTTCTCCAGCATTTTTGTCTACCTTCTGTGAACATGTGATTTGATGCCTGCCATCCGGGGCGGGATCCATGTGTACCCGTGGTAGATGTGGCCCGCCATCCGCTCACAGACATGCGTCCCGGCCCCAGCAAGGTTGCCCACCCCTGTTATAGAGTGATACAGCACAGAAACAGGCCCATCGGCCCAACTTGTCCATGTCGACCAACATGTCCCATCTACACCAGTCCCACCTGCCTGTATTCGGCCCATATTCCTCTAAACCTGTCCTATCCAAGTACTTGTTCAAAATAATTGAGTTGCAACTAATATAACAACCAGGTTCCAACCAGCTCAGAAAATGCATGCCGATGTGAGAAAGCAACACGAGCCCGAAGAGGCCAGCTCCCCGCATGGCTCCACTATCGGTGATCTCCGAGCATTTAAAGGGAACCCGGTTCTATTCTAATACGATCATAAAACACTGGACTGTGCTTATACATGGATAGTTTGCACACTCGAGCTTGCCCTTGCATGCCACAGGTACGACAAATGCTTTGGGTGCCTCCAGGACTGTTGTTCAAACAGTGAGGCACGATTAAGTCCTCAATCTTGTGGCTGGCCACAAAGAGAAGGGCAGGAATAACGCACGACCAATTCTCATCTACAAATCCCCACCCCGACACTGTACTGTTCTGTGTTCCTTTCAGGACATCCCAGAGAACTTCTGAAGTTTACTCCCGATTGCTTCAGAAACACAGCAGTCAGTTTGCACACTGCAGGCACTCTCAACTGTAGTGTGATAACAACCGTAATGTTGTTAGATCGTACAGTGTCTAGAGACACAGGGGAAAACTCCCTTGCTATTCTTCAAAATTAAACTGTGGGACATTTGCAGTTACCTCAGATGGGCTTGTAGTTTGTCAGATGCAAGAGGCAGCTCTGCCAACAGCATCACTGTCCCTCAGCACTGCAGCAGAGAATCAGCCTGGATTATGGACTCAAACCTTCAAAGTACTGAATCCAGCCTCAGAGGTGAGCTGCTGACTCACAGAAAGATACTTGCACATGTCTCCGATTGCATCCCATCCCCTCGGATCGATGAAACAGTCACCCGAGATAACAAGTCACAAATATGAAGTGGTTTAAAGCTGAAGTAAGATTGAAAGGATTTCACATTGCCTCAGTAAAACAGGCAGCATAATCAAGGATCATTTACACCACTGTCATTCTCTCTTCTCCCCTTGGGCAGAAGGCACAGAAGCTTGAAAACACGTACCACCAGATTCAGGAATGGCTCCTTCTGCTCTGTGATTAGACTATGGAACAGTCCTCCCACAAGCTAAAGTGTAGTCCCGATCTTCCAACCTTCCGTACTGCGGACATTGCACTTAAAAAAAAATCTGCACTTTCTCTAACTGTAACGTGATAATACGGTAACATTATATTCGACAGTCTGGAATCTTCCTCTTTGCACTACCTGTTATACTTGTGCATGGTTTGATTGTACTTATTGTATGATTTGACTGGATAGCACACAAAGTTATGCACTGTATCTCAGTACATGACAATACTAAACCAATAAATACCAAATAAAACCAAGTCGAGGCCAGTTCATTGGCTATATTTAAGAGGGAGTTAGATGTAGCCCTTGTGGCTAAGGGGAATCAGAGGGTATGGAGAGAAGGCAGGTACGGGATACTGAAGGGCCGAATGGCCTACTCCTGCACCTAATTTCTATGTTTCTAACCATCTGGGCCTTAATACCGGGCAAACTGAAGAAGTTGGAAGAGTTTAATTGGACAAAGCAGATTAAAACAGTCTGAAGAAGGGTCTCGACCTGAAACGTCGCCTATTCCTTCTCTCCATAAATGCTGCCTCACCCGCTGAGTTACTCCAGCATTTTATGTCTACCTTCGATTTTTCCAGCATCTGCAGTTCTTTCTTAAACAAAACAGATGATCTGCTCACTGTGGACAAAACTGTAATTGTGGGAATCAGAGAACACCTCAGCATTAAGAAGCAGTACTACCTTTTGAGTTGCAAGTTATTTTAGGTCATTTGAAGGCAGAGGGAGCACAGCACCAACTTTTCACTCTTTCACAACATACGTTTAGGAAGCTCTATGTAATATTTACATTCTCACAGGTCAGCAGGAACAGAGGCAAAGATTCTGACAGTGCCAAAGCTCCTACTCCCAAAAAGAAATGACAAAGTGCTGGAGGAACTCAGCGGTTTAGGTGGTACCTGTGGGAGAAGAGGATAAAAGGGAAAATATGGGACTGGGAGATGGCAGATGAAAGTGGGAAGGAGCTGGGTGACTGGGTCAAACGTCATGCTTTCACCTCCACCTCTCGTCACACCCCCATTCTCCTTCCACCTGTATCCACCCATCACTCGGATGCACCAGGGGTTGTACAGCCCCCACCTCTCTCTCTGCACCAGGTTTCTGCACCCCCCCCCTTCTCCTCCTCTCCTCCGTACTCCATTAGTGTGAAGAAAGGTCCCAACTTTCCACAGATGCAGGCTGACCTGCTGAGTTCCTCCAGCGCTTCATGTTTTACGACGAATGGACGGAGGGCCGGCGGGAAAATCTCCCTCACGTTTTTTAAACACAGCATATATAAACAAACGGTGGACCTTGGCCCTGTCCCACGGTATGAGTTCATTCCAAGAGCTTTCCCGAGTTTAAAAAAAAAATCAAACTCGTGGTAAGCACGGAGAATGAACGTAGCGGGTACGTCGGAGCTCGGGGACGTCTCTTAGCGGCTCGTAAGGCTAACATAGAAACATAGAAAATAGGTGCAGGAGTAGGCCATTCGGCCCTTCGAGCCTGCACCGCCATTCACTATGATCATGGCAGGTAAGCTCCGGAAGATTTTTCAACATGTTGAAAAATGTCCACGAGAGCCCCGAGTACCGACGAGTGGCCATTACCGTAAATCTCCGAGTTCGAATCCGGGCAAACTGGGAGAGAGAGAACTCTTGAATGAACTCGTACAGTGGGACAGGGGATAGAACTGTTGAATGAACTCGTACAGTGGGACAGGGGATAGAACTGTTGAATGAACTCGTATAGTGGGACAGGGGAGAGAACTCTTGAATGAACTCGTACAGTGGGACAGGGGAGAGAACTCTTGAATGAACTCGTACAGTGGGACAGGGGGAGAGAACTATTGAATGAACTCGTACAGTGGGACAGGGAACATAACTATTGAATGAACTCGTACAGTGGGACAGGGGAGAGAACTCTTGAATGAACTCGTACAGTGGGACAGGGGGTTTTACACTCACCACTGTGAAGTTTTCGGGGCCGCATTCCTGTGCGCGGTACTTGCATTCCTTCAGCATGTCCTCCAGCCGGTGGCTGGTCCTGTTGAACAGGTCGTACATGCTGAGGGGGCCGCTGTCGCCGCCGGCGGCCGCCTCGAAGCCCAAGTCCATGCCCCTGGTGTAGCCGACCAGCGGCCCGATCCGCTCCAGGTCGGAGTAGGTGATGGTGGAGCGCCTGAAGCGGTTGAAGTTGCACAGGGTGATGGCCGGGAAGTACATGAAGTGGCTGTCGATCTCGTCGAGCGCCGTGATGTGGTGGAACTCCAGGTAGTACATCACCCGGTCCATCACCTGGTAGAGGAAGATGGCGAGGGACGAGAGGAAGGCGCAGCCCCACAGCACCTGGCGGACCCCGCAGCCGCCCTGCTCCACGAAGATGTGGTTCATGCCGTGCAGGTTGGTGGAGCCCGCGAACTCGGTGAAGCTTCGCTTCCCGCCATCGCCGTCGCCGTCTCCCCCCTCCCCCCCCTCGTCGCCGTCCTCGGAAAACTGCTCGAAACTCTCCCCTCGCTTCCTCTCGTCCTCCTCATCGTCGGCCGAGAACGAAATCGTGCAAAAGATCTGCACCGGCATTCTTCAAATGAAGATGTTTTATTATGTTGTTGTTGCCGCTGATAGTTTCTTTTCAAACAAATTAAAAAAAAAATCTCCTCAAGTCGTCGGCGCGGGAAAAAAAAAATCTGTGCACTGGATCAACGGGTATTCATTTTGCAATGACTTGAATGCACACAATATAAAACGTTGCAGGAAGTTAAAAGAAGGCGAATGGATGTTTCTTCAAAGCTGCTCTGTCTGTTTCACGATGGGTCCCAGTCACAGCTCCACTGAAGATGTACTGTGTGTGTGTGTGTGTGCTGCCTGCCTGCCTGCCTCAGTGGCCAAGAAGATGATCATGTACTGCCCACACTCTGCTTCATCATTCATAAGGAGAACGTCCCTACCGACCGTGTGGGGAGGAGTTTTGTCAGTGGACTTGGCTCTACTGGCTATATCCAGCGTTCAATCTGCGGCCAGGATCACACACACACACACACACAACTGTACAGACATCCTCTCTGAGATCTGACACACACTCTCTTCCTAGACAGAGAGCCCTCTTCTTACCTTCCTTCCGCCGCCAGTGCAAGTCAAATGAGCCACAAGTACTCGGGAGAGGGGTAGGGTAGGGTACCGGTAAAACTGTGATGAGCCTCTTGAGCCTTTTGCAAATAGCCTCTTCTGAAAATAGCCTTGGCAAAGAGTTCAATCTTCGTAATGAATCAACGTTTGAAAGGCGATGCATCAACCTCTCACAGCAATTGAGATTTATGGCCCTGTAATTGCTGTCTGTTGACCAATTTGATGGACTCCACCAGGGAGGGAGGGAATTGAGAGGGAGGGGAGTTGAGTAATGAGCGCCCAAGTTCCAAGATTTAGGATACGACGGTAACTTCATTGAAAGCAACGTCGCACAGAGTGTTGGCAACAATTGAAGCCTACGTTTGATTTATACCCTGCTGTCAGCATCGATTACAGACTAGCATTCGCCAAGGGAGCCCAGCCCGCACAAGATTACAATCCAAACTCTGCTGCAAATTTGAGCACGGGCTTGGTTCGAGAGTTAAACAGTAAAGTTCGATGAGATTGTGTTTAAGAAGGAACTGCAGATGCTGGAAAATCGAAGGTAGACAAAAATGCTGGAGAAACTCAGCGGGTGCAGCAGCATCTATGGAGCGAAGGAAATAGGTAACGTTTCGGGACGAAACGTTGCGTCCCGAAACGTTGCCTATTTCCTTCAGGATTTCGGGTCTGAAGAAGGGTTTCGTCCCGAAACGTTGCCTATTTCCTTCAGGATTTCGGGTCTGAAGAAGGGTTTTGTCCCGAAACGTTGCCTATTTCCTTCAGGATTTCGGGTCTGAAGAAGGGTTTCGTCCCGAAACGTTGCCTATTTCCTTCAGGATTTCGGGTCTGAAGAAGGGTTTCGTCCCGAAACGTTGCCTAATTCCTTCAGGATTTCGGGTCTGAAGAAGGGTTTCTTCCCGAAACGTTGCCTAATTCCTTCAGGATTTCGGGTCTGAAGAAGGGTTTCGTCCCGAAACGTTGCCTAATTCCTTCAGGATTTCGGGTCTGAAGAAGGGTTTCGTCCCGAAACGTTGCCTATTTCCTTCAGTTTCCTAAATCCAAGAAATCCTCTTCCTCAGCACCCCTGCCAATTTGTCTTCAGACTTAACGCCTTGGACATTTAATTCTTCCCTGGGACTGTTTAAGCTACTTTAGTGTAGTTTAGAGATACAGCGTGGAAACAGTCCCTTCGGCCCACCGAGTCCGCACCGACCAGCGATCCCTGCACACTAACAATATCCTACACACACTGGGGACAATTTAACACATACATCAAACCAATTAACCTACAAACCTGCACGTCTTTGGAATCTGGAGCACCCAGAGAAAACCCACGCAGGTCACGGGGAGAACATAAAATTCCGTACAGACAGCGCCCGTACAGTGATCGAACCTGGGTCTCTGGTGCTCTGGTAAGGCAGCAACTCTACTGCTGCACCACCGTGCCACCCCTGATATCTTCTCTCCACATATCTAATTATGAGGAATTTCTGCCTCCCAACCATTTTCTATCCCACTCAGACCAACATCCGGCATTCCTCCCCAACCCTCATCTCCAATAATTTTTCCAATCAAGAAAAAAATAGGTTATTTTTAAATGCCCCAAAGATTTTACTCCCAGATTTTGCCAGGAGATCTTCCTGTAATTCTCTGAGCCTCTGGCTCAGTCCCAGTGATTTGACAGCCTATTTTTTTTGCCGTTCATGTGGATCGGTTTCATTCTCTGTGGCATGCTCCAAGACAGACAGACCCTGCCAGATTCATGCCATCTGACCCTGCCAGATTGATGCCTATTGAACATAACTTAAGAGCCCAAATTCCGGTTCCCCGCCACACCTGGAAATGCTTTTGAACTGCTCCATAATTCAAAGATATGTTTGTTTCCTTTCAGCACTGTTTTCTCCAGGGAAAGTAGCTCCAGCCTGTTCTGTCTCTCCTGATCATTTTAACTTCTCAAAGCTGGTCGAGGTTGGGCAAATCCATTTAGCACTTTCTCCGCTGTCTTTATATCTATTTATAACCATATAACCATATAACAATTACAGCACGGAAACAGGCCATCTCGGCCCTACAAGTCCATGCCGAACCAATTTTTTTTTTCCCCTTAGTCCCACCTGCCTACACTCATACCATAACCCTCCATTCCCTTCTCATCCATATGCCTATCCAATTTATTTTTAAATGATACCAATGAACCTGCCTCCACCACTTCCACTTTTAACGTGTGCATCTCGAATCCCATGTTTCCTCTGTCCCAATACAATAGCACAACTGGTGGAGTTCATCCCACCGTCTCAAGTCAAGTCTCCTATCAGGCAACTGAACCATTTTTTGTCTACCTGTCCTTCCGTAAGATCTTTTGCTATCCATTTCCCCAACTGATCCCCATATCCCTTGTTTCCCTGAATACCCAAAGGTCTAGTGATCCCTGACTTGAATATACTCAATAACTGAGCTCTCTGGCCCATGGAATTCTAAAGGTTAATGAGAGTAAACAAATCAATAAATAGCAACTAATTTTCCCCTCGTCTTAGTCCTAAACGGTCAACCACTTATCCTGAGCTGTTATCCTCCAACTCTAGACTCTCTGGTCAAGGTGTAATACCTACTCTAACCCATTTGGTCAAGCTCTCTCATAAATAATGAGTAAAACCCAAAGTGCCGGAGGAACTCAGCGGGTCAGGCAGCTTCTGGTGGGGGGATGGACAGCCGAGGTTCCAGGCCGTGACCCTTCCTCAGATGCCGATATCTGCAGTTCTCGGTGCATCTGTCCACCATTTAAATGATCAGCATTGCAAAAAATGGTGAACACTGCCCGGTCCATCATGGGTACTGACCTCCCCACCATTGAAGGGATCTACAGGAGTCGCTGCCTCAAAAAGGCAGCCAGCATCATCAGAGACCCACACCACCCTGGCCACGCTCTCATTTCACCCTGCCATCGGGAAGAAGGTATCGAAGCTTGAAAACTGTAACATCCAGGTTCAGGAACAGCTCCTTCCCCACAACTATCAGGCTATTAAACACTGCAACCTCCAAATAAGCTCTGAACGACATAGACGTGGGGCATTATTTTCGTCTTGCACTATTACAGTTTGTTTATGTGCTTACATATGTTTACTGAACTGCCTTTTGTTGGCCTATTATGGGTTTTACAGAGTACTATGTTTACATCTCTGTTGTGTTACCGCAAATAAATATGTAATTGTTCCATTTCAGTCAATAAAACACATTATTCATTCATTCATTCATTTCCTTCAGGGGAAACAAATCTGTAATTATTATCTAATCTGGTCTGTTTGTGATTCCACTCTTTCCAAGGTAGTTGACTCTTAATTCCATCTTTACTTCAGGAGCAATTATGGATGGACAAATAAATGCTGACATTGCCAATGACATCCATGTTCCATGAATAAATAAAAAAATAACAATGAGCTGGATTTGTACGCGCATGCGTGTGATGGATCGGCAGTCAAACAGCCCAGTGGCATTCAGTGTCCAGCCATGTTGATATTCTACATGCTCTAGTCACTGGGTGGGTAGGCGGGAAATGGCCAACACTTGTGAAGGCCCGGTAAGGGATTGAAATTCTTATTGAGCTGGACAGGGCCCACCTGGAATTGACCTTTCCTCTGGCTGGCGAGAACTAGGGGCCTCCGTCTCAAAGTAAGGTCATTCGGAACAGAGAGGAAAAATGTCTTCCCCGTGGAAAATTCACTACTCATGAAGGCTGTGGAGACTCAGGCACTGAGTATGATCAATACAAAAACAGGGCCTTTTTTCAGATATTAAGAGAGCCATGGAATATAGGGTTAGTGCAGTAAAGATTAGACGCAATCCTATTGAACAGTGGAGTGGATATGAGTAGCTGAATAGCCTGCTTCAAGTTCTGTTTCTTATGTCCTTTAGTGCTTAGACCATCAGGACAGGAAAGACAGGCCAGTTGAAGCTGTTCCTGAACCTGGACGAAAAAAATTTCAACGATATTGCCAGGAGTCCAGGGTGTGAGCTACAGGGAGAGGTTGAGCAGGCTGGGGCTCTATTCCTTGGAGCGCAGGAGGATGAGGGATGATCTTATGTGGGTTTATAAAATCATGAGAGGAATAGATAGGATGAGTGCGCGGGGTCTTTTATTGAGGGTAGGGGAATCGGAAACCAGGGGTTTGAGGTGAGAGGGGCAACATTTTCACACAGCGGGTGGTGGATGTATGGAACGGGCTGCCAGGCGACGTAGTTGAGGCAGGTACAACAGCATTTGGACAGGCACATGGATAGGAAAGATTTAGAGGGATATGGGCTAAACGCAGGCAAATGGGACTAGTATTGATGGGGCATCTTGGTCAACATGGATGAGTTGGGCCAATGGGCCTATCCCTGTGTCGTATGCCTCTTAAACAGAGGCTGCAGCGGACCAGAGGCCTGTGGCAATAATGGTGTGAAGAGAAGCAGAGTTGCCCCCGAATAACACCAGGGATATATCGTGAGAATCACTCATCTTTCTAGTTAAACTGGAGATTCCTGTACTCCATCGCCTGACTCTATCGAGGCAAATGATGTCGAAGAAATTACGTTGCAGACTTGCGTTACACTGTGTGATTTTATGTACACGGCACACTGCACCAGCGGAGAAAAGGCAAGCGCAGATGACTTCATGAGTGGAATATTGGGCTCAAGAGTGAAGTAGATCAATTATTGCTCCTGCCCAGGGCGAAGGCCTTCTACGACAAAAATATCCCTGACTCCTGCAGATTAATAGGACAAATCAGTTTGGATCTGGAGCCCGGGCAGGACAGCAAGGTATCTGGTTTCTCATTCGATCGGATGTTTCAGGGTAATCGGAGACGGCCCTTGTTAGTCGACAATAGGATGAATCATAAAAATCAAAAAAAGGGAGAGTAGGATCAAGGCTGCTTAATCTCTGCAGAATCTCCATAGAATACTGATGCAATGGTGCGATGCCTTGTCACAATACAAAGAGATCTTCCACAGCCTCGCAAGCTGCTTGTGAGGCTGGTGTTCTGCATGCAGCGAGTTTTACGCTGGGGGTTCCTGTGTGGATTTAGAGTCATAGAGTCTTACAGTGTGAAAAAAGGCCCTTCAATCCAACTTGCCCACACCGGCCAACGTCCCATCCACACTAGTCCCACCTGCTTGAAAATGGCCCATATCCCTCCAAACCTATCCTATTCATGTACCTTTCTAAAACGTTGCGATAGTACCTGCCCCAACTACCTCCTCCAGCAGCTCGTTCCATACACCCACCACCCTTTGTGTGAAAAAGTTACCCCTCAGATTCCTATTCAATCTTTTCCCCTTCACCTTAAACCTATGTCCTCTGGTCCTCGATTCCCTAACTAACCCATATTTGACCAAATCCATTCTACCCAGCCTTGATCAATAATACTAATTGAAATAATAAATATATTGTTGATGTCAATTCGCACAGTTTGCCTGCTTGTGCTTAAGACACAAACATCGGACAATGTTAGCTGTCCCAACTTATCTCTCTGGAGATTTCATTGGAGAATTGCCACAAGACAGCCTTCGCAGTGGACTGAAGTTTGGGCAATGTTCCTTAACAAGGGGCTTGCTGGATGGCCAAAGATAAGGAGGGAACAGCCAGATTAAAACTGTTTGAAGGAGCCTTCAGGTCTCTGTATCTTGTGTTGTTGTCGTGCTTTGTCCCATACAAAGAATCACCAGCAAAAGTAAGGTCAAGACAAGGAATCAAGATTGACATCGAGGATACAACAAGTTCGCTTCAAGAACCTTTCCCCATCGTTTGGAGGTATAATTAAGCTGGTGATTGATATGAGGTGTTCAGCAGCCCTAAAGCATAAAGACTTGGGTTTCAAGAAAAAAAAAACTGATGCAATGAAGAGGGGAGCCTTTCAAGGCAACATTCTGATCAACCTCACGAGACCATAGAGGGGACAACTCTTACGAGCTGTCCACACTACAAGTTATCTGTATCATCTAACCACTGTAAACCATTTCATTTGTTTTGTGTCATGTGTCCATCCAGATTAATTATCATATTGTGATTGTCACCTCTCAAGAATCTAGTTTTCATTCCTTAACCATTCGGGACGACACATCGGTAGAGTTGCTGCCTCACAGCGCCGGAGAGACCCGGGTTCGATCCTGACTACGTGTGCTGTCTGTACGTTCTCCCCGTGACCTGCGTGGGTTTTCTCCAGGTGCTTCGGCTTCCACCCACACTCCAAAGACGTGCAGATTTGTGAGTTGATTGGCTTTGGTAAAATTGTAAAATCTTCCCTAGTGTGCGTGTGTAGGATAGGATGGCGCTAGTGTATGGGGCAACCTGGCGATAAGGTACGTCAAGCTACGCTCATTGGCGCCAAACCCACAGTCGGCGAAAATGAGAGATCGAACCCGGGTCTCTGACAACTCTACTGTGACCATGTGGGTTTCCTCCTGGTGCACCGGTTTCCTCTCACATCCCAAAGACGTGCGGGGTTTGTAGGTTAATTAGCCCTCTGTTAATTGCCCCCATAGTGCGGGGAGCGGATGAGGAAGTGGGATAACATTGAAGTCGTGTTAGTCTGTGGGGATCGCTGATCGGTACGGACTCAGCGGACCGAAGGGCCTGTTTCCATTCCGTCTCTCAAAACTAAACTCAACTTCCATGCCGCACTCACATAGCCTCTGATGCACGCAAAGGATAACTCACAGCTGAATATGAGATCGCAAGAATGTACAGCTTTGATTTCTGAGAACACTATTTTGTTAACAAGCCTTTAATTAGTGAAGGAAAACAGACATCCTATTCCAGGAGGCTTGTTAGAAACTTTCACGGCTGGGAAAATTGGCGAAAAAGTACTCAATTGATTTTTCTGTCACATCAATCTGTCAAATTGATTCACTGTATTTTTAGCTGAGTGTAATGATTGCCGAGTGAATGATAAAAATCACAAACCATTCTCGAGGCCCTCTGCATGAAAATAAAAATGTATGAATCGCTCAGTGGGATCGACAGCATGCTAAAGTGTGTAAAATGTTTTTGGAGTGACCCTGCATTAACTGCAATGGTACAAAGGCTCTGTTTTTAAACCTTTCATATTGACTGACTTCAGTGGATACTTGGCTTTGCCATTTGTCATCTCATTGGATTCCCCTGTGTTTGTGAGGCCATCTGTTCTTTCTCATGTTCATGTCTACAAAGTCATTTATCATCCACAAAGCAGCCACCTTCTTCCCTGCACACAACCTTGCTAAATTCTTTCCCTTCTGTGATGCTAGGATGCGCTTTTCTCCTCCGCAAGACTTTTGACACTGTTTCTTGTCCGTACACAGGCTTGCGATGTTCTTCTGTCTCAGAAACCTGCCGATGATCTCTCGGGTCAAATTTAGTTGTGCTTTTTCCTTCACAGATCTGCGACATTGAATTCAATTGAATTGTATTGAAAGGTCCAGCGTGGAAAGGTCCCACCGAGTCCCCGCCAATCACCATAGTTCTGAAGGGCCTGTCGTCGTAACACTGTTGCCAAAAGATTTTGACCATTTTCAAAATCTAGCGACGACAAAAAAAATGTTGCGACACGTGAAAAAACACCACGTGTCAATATGTCATCACGCCACATAACACCGCAAATTTTTCGGTGACCTGATACGCCAGTCAATGATGCCGGCAGTCGCCGAAAAAATTGCCAAGTGGGACAGGCCCTTAATTTATCCCACTTTCTCATCCACACCCTACACACTAGGTGGCGATTTACAGAGGGACACTTAACCTACAAACCCGCACGTCTTTGGGATGTGGGTGAAAATTGCCCAACGCATCACCGGTTCCACGCTCCCCTCCATTGAGTCTGTCCAAAGCAAGCGCTGTCTGCGGAGGGCGCTCAGCATCGCCAAGGACTGCTCTCACCCCAACCATGGACTGTTTACCCTCCTACCATCCGGGAGGCGCTACAGGTCTCTCCGTTGCCGAACCAGCAGGTCGAGGAACAGCTTCTTTCCGGCGGCTGTCACTCTACTCAACAACGTACCTCGGTGACTGCCAATCACCACCCCCCCCCCGGACACTTATTATTTTTTATTCAAATCGTTTGCTATGTCGCTCTTCAAGGGAGATGCTAAATGCATTTCGTTGTCTCTGTACTGTACACTGACAATGACAATTAAAATTGAATCTGAATCTGAATCTGAATGTGGGAGGAAACCGGAGCACCTGGAGGAAAGCCACAGGGAGAACATGCAAACTCCACACAGACAGCGCCCGAGGTCAGGATGGAATTTAGGTCTGTGGCGCAGTGAGGCAACGGTTCTACCCGCTGTGCCACCGTGCTGCCTCCTCCTCTATGCCCTTGACGTTGGTTCTTGAGCGGGAGTTTGCAAAAGTCCATGAGCTTGCAGTGTTCTCTCTGCTCTGCGAGTTCAGGAGTTTCTTTCCTGTCCATGAACACGCGATGTTCTTTCTTAACTCCCTGTCTTTTCTGCAAAACAAGCGTAATTATTTTTGTCACCCGTGAGCTTGCAATGTTCTTTCTGGACCTGGCACATCTCCTATGTAGGCAGGCAACAGCTTTCACACCTCATGCTGATATCCTTCTCCACCTGCTGTCTCCTGTCCCTTTATGTATCCTAAACACAACTAATTTGCTGCTGCTCACGTTGATTTTAATATGAACCCAACAAACCTCCATAGGCAATGTTCTGATCCATCTTTGTGTTCGCTCCCCAGTACTCTTAGATCTTAAGAGATCCTAATTCACACAGTGTGGATGACAAGTGAGATGCAGGCATCACATCAGCCTAGTATGCTCCCCCATGCACTGTGATTAACTGCTAACAACCCTTCTACTGTAGACATCTGAACAAAGGGAAAGTAACTTGAAGATCAGAGCCAGTGACGTTGGGAGACTTTTCTTCACTTGCAGGGGCTTGGGAATCTAGAATTGCCACTCACACCACAAAATAAACTATTGAGGAGTGTGCCAAGTCTGTGGACATGAGTCGGGCATTCCATTGCGGCTAAACGCAAAATGGAGGAACAGCATCTCATATATCGCTTGGGCAGCTTACAGTGTTATGAACATAGATTTAGAACTTCAGGTAGCCCCAGCATTCCCTCTCTCTCCATCCCTCCCGCACCCGACTCGCACCAGCTTCTCATTTTCACTTGACAAACACCTAACAATGGCCTGTTTCCTTTATCATCATTACTTTTTGCATATCGACAATAGACACTAGGTGCAGGAGTAGAGGCCATTTGGCCCTTTGAGCCAGCACCGCCATTCAATGTGATCATGGCTGATCATCCCCAATCAGTACCCCATTCCTGCCTTCTCCCCATATCCCCTGACTCCGCTATCTTTAAGAGCCCTCTCTCTTGAAAGTATCCAGAGAACCGGCCTCCACCGTCCTCTGAGGCAGAGAATTCCACAGACTCACAACTCTCTGTGAGAAAAAGTGTTTCCTCGTCTCCGTTCTAAATGGCTTACCCCTTATTCTTAAACTTAAAATATCGTTCATTCATTGTTCTATATCTCTCTCTCTCTACATCACCGTCTAATCTCTCGTTTCCCTTTTCCCTAACCAGTCTGAAGAAGGGTCTCGACCCGAGACGTCACCCATTCCTTCTCTCCAGAGATGCTGCCTGTCCCGCTGAGTTACTCCAGAATTTTGCGTCTATCTTCGGTTTAAAGCAGCACCTGCAGTTCCTCCCCACACAACACTGCAACATCGTCTCTCCAACATCAATAGGAACTTGTTTATACCAATTACGATCGCATCTGCAGTTCCTTCCTACACGTTCCATTGCCTGCAGTGGGTTTGCTCTGTCCTTGCCCTGCCTCCAGTCATCAGCTGCCTCAAGCAACACCGAGTTACTGGCCAGAGGAAGGGAATGGCTGTGATCCATCTTGCCCTCAAGCCTGTCCATATTCCAAAGAAAATATGGACAGGCAATAAAAAATCCAATCAAGCCATCACCTCTATGCAGCGGAGTGGCAGGGAGCAGCAAGCTTACTGGTGATCAGAGGAACACTTTCGGTTTGTTTCAGTTTTACTCTGAGGTTCTGCAGTAATCTGGCCCACTGACTGAGACTGCTGCCATATCATTACTCCCGGGCATCCATTATTCATTGTGGAGAGATTGCAACCAAGTTGGACTCTCAGATGTTGTGCGTTACACCTGGTAAAAGAGAGTGATTGCTTAATAATAAATGCAATCAAGTGTTTCAGAACTCATTACCTAAACCCCTACACAATCTATCCGGCCCCATGGTGTCTGCTCTCTCTCCACATTCCACTGATCTCCCGGTCTCTGGAAGCAGACTCTCTCAGCTCATGCACTCTCTGGCTCCTCCATCCCTTCCCCGCTGTGCCATTGTCCAAACCCCTCAAGGCGTATTTCTTTCAAACATAGTGCAGCAGTTTGTGTTCACAGCCAAATCCTTGTGTTCCCTTTGTCACAGCTCTTTATTAAGAACTAGACTAAGTGGGACCCATAGGGTCCCATCATAACATGGGAGGGCTGGTTCCCCAATGCAATATTCCACCTCTCCACCAATTCCAATATTGGTGGCCAGTAGGGGAGGGGGGAGGGGTGTTCTGGAGCGCTAGTATGGGTATTGTGGGCTGAAGGGACTAGTTTCCATAGGGCTAGTATGGACATTGTGGGCTGAATGGATTCTTGGGCTGGCGGCTCAGTCACTCAAGCCTGTTGTGCTGGCAGCTCACTCACTCACGGCTGGTGGGCTGGCAATGAACTCACGGCTATTCCTTGAAATTCCATTTCAAGCAGGGTGCATGGCCACCAAATTCAAGTGCAGTTTCATACCATTTCAAGCAGGGTGCAAGGCCACTAAAGACAGTGAGTCGTGACCTCTCCCTCCTCCATCTTGCAGAGACTGAGCCATGCCCACACTTCTGAGTTTCATAGTCCCTCCCCCCTCCCACCTGAAGGGGCATGGCCTTCATGGCATGATTGACAGGAGAGAGAATCGCAACATTTTTTAAACACTAATAACTCTTTTATTTTTCATCGATGGGAAAAATCCTCGGCACCTGATGAACGGAGGGGGACTAGTAAGATGGCCAAAAAAACAGGAAGTGGTCAAGATTAGACTTTTAATTATATAGAAGTCAAGGCAACTTTAATTAGGCAAGGCGACTTTAATTAGGCAAGGCAACTTTAATTAGGCAAGGCAACTTTAATTAGGCAAGGCAACTTTAATTAGGCAAGGCAACTTTAATTAGGCAAGGCAACTTTAATTAGGCAACACAGCTTTAGCATTTCTAAACCAAATGCAACACAGCTTTACCATTTCCAAACTATATTTTCAAACCACATTAAGGATACTGACAGGTCAGTAAAACCACTCACAGTTTAGTAGACATGTGTTCGGTGTTATTCACAGCTCAGACTGAGACACGTGACCCTCTCGCTCCCCCATCTTGCAGATACTGACTGAGGCACTCAACACTTCCGGGGATTTATAGTCCCTCCGGGAGGGACGTGGCCTTCAGGAGAGAAAATCTCAACATTTTTTAAACACTCATAACTCTTTTATTTTTCATCGATGGGAAAAATCCTCTTGTCCTGCGCAGCGGAGGGGGACTCCCTCTAAGCCTGTCCTATCCATATACCCGTCTGAAGACCACTTCAATGACTGTGAAGTACTTTGAATGTCCTGAGAGGGATGCAAAAATGATCAGCCAAGTACGTTAAAAAATAAAAAATAAAAGTATAGAATCTGGTTGAGTGCTTTCAAGTGCTTGCTTGCCTGGTAGCTTGCGTAGACTCACAAATCAGCTAACTCTGGATTCACAGCTGCCTGCAGCTTAGCAGGAAGGGATTTCAAATCACCACAGTTGCCTCCACTGTGCCTTTGGTTCAAGGAGTGTTCACACACTTTCAGCGAGAGTCATAGAGAAACAACACACATAGAGCTCTGCCAGTGTTTGGATAAGTTCGCAATGAGCACAGGGCATTCTCACATATCTTTGTCTTTGTGTTGGAAGCTGCACTTTTATGCCAAGTTTGCACATTTGTGCATCCACTCAGACCACAGCACCTGTTAACAGGTAACGCTGGGTCCATTCGGGCTCTGTAATGTTCAGCCTTGCAAATTGCAACTCGCGTCCTGATTGAAGTGTACCCTCCTGCAATCTCACGGTCTACTTTCCTCCACGCTCAATATTAAAGCCAATACACTTTGCAACAAAGCTGCCACAAAGGCTTTGTGTACCAGAGACAAAATCTAATTTAAATGCATTGAAAGACTGAATCATATCAGCCTGGATATTTCAGCCCCTCTGGTCATGCAACAATGTCGCCGGGCACGACTCACAACACAATGGGAATCCTGACAATAGTTGGGCCTGCCATGACTTAACACAATGACAATTCCCTTGATGAAACAACTGCCTTGTACATAGAAACATAGAAACATTAGGTGCAGGAGTAGGCCATTCGGCCCTTCGAGCCTGCACCACCATTCAATATGATCATGGCTGATCATCCAACTCAGTATCCCGTACCTGCCTTCTCTCCATACCCCAACTGATCCCCTTAGCCACAAGGGCCACATCTAACTCCCTCTTAATTATAGCCAATGAACTGTGTGGCCTCGACTACCCTCTGTGGCAGAGAGTTACCAGAGATTCACCACTCTCTGTGTGAAAAAAGTTCTTCTCATCTCAGTTTTAAAGGATTTCCCCCTTATCCTTAAGCTGTGACCCCTTGTCCTGGACTTCCCTAACATCGGGAACAATCTTCCTGCATCTAGCAATTATCCATGCACCACTCTCCCATTAGAACAAGCGAGAGGATTTTGTTTAGAATCATAGTCATACAGCATGGAAACAGGCCCTTCGGCCCAACTTGTCCATGACGACCAGGTTTGGCCCGTATCCCTCTAAACCTACCCTATCCTTATACCTGTCTAAATGTCCTTTAAATCTGTTATAGTACCGGCCTCAACTACCTCCTCTGGCACCTCGTTCCATCTACCCACCACACTCTGAGTAAAAAAGTTACACCTCAGTTTCCAATTTAAATCTTGTCTCTCTCACCTAACACCTCTGTCCACTGGTTTTAGATTCCCTTACTCTAGGGAATGAGGGGAAGACCCTATCTCTTCCCCTCACAATTTTATACACCTCTATAAGATCATCCCTTATCCACCTGCTCTCCAAGGACTAAGTCCCAGCCTGCTCAACCACTCCCTGTAGCTGAGGCCCTCAAGTCCTGGCAACATCCTCGCAAATCTTCTCTGCACCCTTTCCAGCTTCACCATTATTCCATCAAAGTTCTCCACTGCGTTAATTGCCACATCACCTATCCAAGTTCTCCACAAATGCTGCCTGACCTACTGAGTTACTCCAGCACTCTGTGAAACGTCACCTATCCATGTTCTCCACAGATGCTGCCTGACCCGCTGAGTTACGTTGCCTAGCACTCTGTGAAACGTCACCTATCCATGTTCTCCACAGATGCTGCCTGACCCGCTGAGTTACTCCAGCACTCTGTGAAACGGCCCTAAACAGATGCTGCCTGACCCGCTGAGTTACTCCAGCACTCTGTGAAACGTCACCTATCCATGTTCTCCACAGACTGCCTGACCCACTGAGTTACTCCAGCACTCTGTGAAACGTCACCTATCCATGTTCTCCACAGATGCTGCCTGACCCACTCAGTTATGGTGCAGCAGCATCTATGGAGCTAAGGAAATAGGCAACGTTTCGGGCCGAAATCCTTCTGGAAATAGGCAACGTTTCGGGCCGAAACCCTTACGGGTTTCGGCCCGAAACGTTGCCTATTTCCTTAGCTCCGTAGATGCTGCCTGACCCGCTGAGTTACTCCAGCATTCTGTGAAACGTCACCTATCCATGTTCTCCAAAGATGCTGCCTGACCCGCTGAGTTACTCCAGCACTCTGTGCCTTTACATTATTTTAGACTGCAGAGATACAGAGCAGAAACAGGCCCATTGGCCCGCCGTGGCTGCGATCTAGAAAAGTAACAAAAGCTGCAGCTAACTTTGTGGCATTTAATTCATTAACCTAAGATTTGATGTTTCGCTATTGGGCAAGGTGAACACCCTTGTGGAACATGGCTGCTGTAATCTGATGAATTCATAATAAGGATTTGTCAGGATCAGATCATAACTTAATTTGATAAATGGCATTTACAACATGCTGTTTTTGGATTTAAGTTCAGGTGTTGATGGCATTTTCTTCTCTAACTTCTCTCTGCCACGTGCAACTGCGTATTATTCTTTCGAGCACCTTCGAAATAAATATCAGTTTCTGTTAATTATGCTCGCAATCATGATTAATACCTGAGAGGGTACAAACTTATTGGTTGTCATAGGGCATGTGGTATGTCAACCCTTCAATGAAAGCCTCCCACCTCTGGGATTATACTGTGGTTCGAAGCTTTCCGTTATACGTCTTCCTAAATCACTCCAATTGTTATAAGGGGGGCAGTAACTCTACTGCCTGGGTTGCCAACTCTCTCAATCCCAAATAAGGGACAAACAGTCAAAATACGGGACAAATCTTAGGAATACGGGACAAATCTGAGGAAAGACATTCTTGCCATAGAGGGAGTACAGAGAAGGTTCACCAGACTGATTCCTGGGATGTCAGGACTTTCATATGAAGAAAGACTGGATAGCCTCGGCTTGTACTCGCTAGAGTTTAGAAGATTGAGGGGGGATCTTATAGAAACTTACAAAATTCTTAAGCAGTTGGACAGGCTAGATGCAATAAGATTGTTCCCGATGTTGGGGAAGTCCAGAACAAGGGGCCACACAGTGTAAGGATAAGGGGGAAATCTTTTAGGACCGAGATGAGAAAAACATTTTTTTTTCACACACAGAGAGTGGTGAATCTGTGGAATTCTCTGCCACAGAAGGTAGTTGAGGCCACACAGTACATTGGCTATATTTAAGAGGGAGTTAGATGTGGCCCTTGTGGCTAAAGGGATCAGGGGGTATGGAGAGAAGGCAGGGATGGGATACTGAGTTGGATGATCAGCCATGATCATATTGAATGGCGAATGGTGCAGACTCGAAGGGCCGAATGGCCTCTACTCCTGCACCTATTCTCTATGTTTCTAAATTCCCGACTTGTTGACCGACTGGGCCGTGGCTGGGTGAATGATGAGTTGGCCCCGGGTGCTGGACTGCACACAAAGCCCAGCCGGCGGGGCCAGCTGAGGAGGTTTGGCCCGGGCCATGCCACGTCGCACGCAGAGTCTGGCGCCCCGTCCAACTTAGAATAAAGGGGAGGGAGGCCATTTAAGACTGAGGTGAGAAAAAACATTTTCACCCAGAGGGTTGTGAATCTGTGGAATTCCCTGCCACAGAGGGCAGTGGAGGCCAAATCACTGGATGGATTTAAGAGAGAAGTTAGATAGAGCTCTAGGGGCTGGTGGAATCAAGGGATATGCGGGAGAAGGCAGGCACGGGTTATTGATTGGGGACGATCAAAATGAATGGCGGTGCTGGCTCGAAGGGCCGAATGGCCTCCTCCTGCACCTATTTTCAATGTTTGTATGTTTCTAACTCATGAACCGATGATTGGCCCATGAGAAGGAGGAGTGGTGTTGGTGTCGGCGGTAAGCGAAGGGCCTCCTCCACTGCCAGAGTGAGGCTCAGCGCTAATGGAAGGAGCAACACCTCATATTTCACTTGGGCAGCTCACACCCCAACGGTATGAATATTGATTACTCTAACTTCAAGCAACCCTTGCTTCCCCTCCCTCTCCATCCCCACCCCCGCCCTAGTCGTCCTGCCAGCTCCACTGTCCACATCCGTACATCCCTTTGCTATCACCTCTCCCACAACCAACAATGGACCATTGTGGGCTCCACTTTTCCTTGGCCATCGGTGCCGGCTCTGATGTGTCCTGAACCTTTTCACACCTCTAGTTTCCCTCTCCCCTGTCCCCCAGTCTGAAGAAGTGTCCCGATCCGAAACGCCACCTATTCCTTTTCTTTAAACATAGAAACATAGAAATTAGGTGCAGGAGTAGGCCATTCGGCCCTTCAAGCCTGCACCGCCATTCAATATGATCATGGCTGATCATCCAACTACGTATCCCGTACCTGCCTTCTCTCCATACCCCCTGATCCGCTTAGCCACAAGGGCCACATCTAACTCCCTCTTAAATATAGCCAATGAACTGTGGCCTCAACTACCTTCTGTGGCAGAGAGTTCCAGAGATTCACCACTCTCTGTGTGAAAAACGTTCTTCTCATCTCGGTTTTAAAGGATTTCCCCTTTATCCTTAAGCTGTGACCCCCTTGTCCTGGACTTCCCTAACATCGGGAACAATCTTCCTGCATCTAGCCTGTCCAACCCCTTAAGAATTTTGTAAGTTTCTATAAGATCCCCTCTCAATCTTCTAAATTCTAGAGAGTATAAACCAAGTCTATTTAGAGATGCTACCTGACCCGCTGAGTTACTCCAGCACTTTGTGTCTACCTTCAGCCTCTGCCGTTCCTTCCTGCACCGTTTATAGAATGTGCTTGCCAGCCAGTGCCTTGAACAAAAGCACCGATTTTAAATAACCCAATTATTAACAGATCGCAGCAGGCAAAGCATTTTCTTACTTTTCTCATTATTATTTCTTACAATGCACTAAATGTAATTTATAGATTTATTTAAATAATATTTCAGTCCTTCTTTGCAAACGCTCCCTTTCTCGCGCACACATGCTGGATAATTGAGGGTGATCAATACTCAGAGCTGTCATTCCGAAAGACAAAATTACATCGAAGGGCCCGGAATGAGTTCATTTGAAGAATGCCCCGTCTTCATTTAACGCCATTCACCACAAGGTTAATTGTCTAGGTCACATCTTCCACTGCTGAACTGCCAGCATATCTCTCTTGGGTTACTGAAGTCATCTACATTTCTGGACCTTGAAGCGAATTTGATAGCTGTCTGATTTCTTCATTTTGCGCAAGGTGACCCAAGGCAAGGTCTTTGTCAGCGATTCTCGTGGCAAGGCTGAGAGACACGCAGGCATGGAGGTCTTTCGCTGCTAATGAGCCACTGGTTTCAGGGGTTGTTACACAGCCAGTCGTCTCAAACTGTAAGTGCGTGGCTGGGAGGATTATTAACAATATATATGTACGACGGGAGACTTATCTGGCGCTGAACGAGGCCATTCTGCCCATTGTGTCCATTCTGGACAAAAAAAGAGTGGATGTTCACATCTTAGATTAACAGTGTTCAGTTTAGTTTTAGAGATACAGCGCGGAAACAGGCCCTTCGGCCCACCGAGTCCGTACTAGCCCGACCAGCGATCCCCGTCACACCACGCACTAGCACAATCTAGGGACAATTTACAATTTTACCAAAGCCAATTAACCTATAAACCCGCCTTCTTTGGAGTGTGGGATGAATCCTGAGATCCTGGAGTCCCTAACCAGTCTGAAGAAGTTACTCCAGCATTTCTTGTCTACCTCCAAAGACATGCAGGTTTGCAGGTCAATTGGCCTCTGTAAATTGTAAATTGTCCCTAGTGTGTGTAGAATAGTGTTAGTGCGCGGGGCTTGCTGTATTCGCCTGTTTCCGCGATGTATCTCTAAAGTCTAGGTGAGACCACACCTGGAGTATTGCGTACAGTTTTGGTCTCCAAATCTGAGGAAGGACATTATTGCCATAGAGGGAGTGCAGAGAAGGTTCACCAGACTGATTCCTGGGATGTCAGGACTGTCTTATGAAGAAAGACTGGATAGACTTGGTTTATACTCTCTAGAATTTAGGAGATTGAGAGGGGATCTTATAGAAACTTACAAAATTCTTAAGGGGTTGGACAGGCTAGATGCAGGAAGATTGTTCCCGATGTTAGGGAAGTCCAGGACAAGGGGTCACAGCTTAAGGATAAGGGGGGGAAATCCTTTAAAACCGAGATGAGGAGAACTTTTTTCACACAGAGAGTGGTGAATCTCTGGAACTCTCTGCCGCAGAGGGTAGTTGAGGCCAGTTCATTGGCTATATTTAAGAGGGAGTTAGATGTGGCCCTTGTGGCCAAGGGGATCAGAGGGTATGGAGAGAAGGCAGGTACGGGATACTGAGTTGGATGATCAGCCATGATCATATTAAATGGCGGTGCTGGTGCAGGCTCGAAGGGCCGAATGGCCTTTACTCCTGCACCTAATTTCTATGTTTCTAACGGCACCTACCTGAAACGTCGCCTGCTCTTGTCCTCCACGGATACCGCCTGACCAGCTGAGTTACTCTTTGCAAACCAACATCTGCAGTTCCTTGTGTCCGCAGTACAGAAGGGGTTACTTTTCTGTCGGCTCCGTCACAAAAATACAGAGCTAATTAAGATTAGCCATGATACTGAAGTTGGAATGAATCAAGTCCATGGGGAAATTATTCTCATAATTAAATATTCTGCCTTTTTTAGTTACCGGAAAACATCCTTCTTCCTCTGCTGTGCTCGTTTTAAGCTTACTTTAGTTAAACCAATGAGTTGCCATGGCATCTTTTCCCTGATGCAATAAATAAAAGGCATGTCACTTTACGATTAAATCAGTAAATAGTCTCCCTGTCCTTTTCTGCAATAATGGCTTATTTGCTCGAAAGATTAATTAGAAGGAATTTGTAAGAAGCTTTAGTGTGGGCGAGGATGCCTTCACTTTATTAAATCCAGTCCACGTGTGCTCTCTCCCCCCCCCTCAACTTTAACATCCTGAATGAGATCGTTGGATGAACTGATCTCCGAAGGCAAGAAAACCTCTTGAATGCATCACCAACCCCATGAAACTTGTCTCACTTCATTAAGGCTGCCAAGCCCCTCAAATGACCATATAAGATTATTAAGGGTTTGGACACGCTGGAGGCAGGAACCATGTTCCCGATGTTGGGGGAGTCCAGAACCAGGGGCCACACACACACACACAGTTTAAGAATAAGGGGTCGGCCATTTAGAACGGAGATGAGGAAACACTTTTTCACACAGAGAGTTACCAAAGTGAGTCTGTGGGATTCTCTGCCTCAGAGGGCGGTGGAGGCAGGTTCTCTGGATGCTTTCAACAGAGAGTTAGATAGGGCTCTTAAAGATAGCGGAGTCGGGGGATATGGGGAGAAGGACTCAGCTTGCAAGCTTTTTACTCCTTCTCAAAAGTGAGGGCGTTTCAGGACCTTGGAGAGAGGACATCAGGAGTGCAGTGCATGGTGCGTGATACATGAGGAAGGACATCCTTGCCTTGCGGGTGGGTGCTTGTAGAGTCACAAGATGGATTCCTCGGACGCAGGGGGTTCCTACAATGTACACCCTATTAAAATTAGCCTGAACTTCGAGAAAGTAGGAGCAGGAGTAGGCCTTTCTGCGAAGGGGTATGGAGTTAAGGGATATGGAGAGAAGGCAGGAATGGGGTACTGATTGGGGATGATCAACCATGATCACATTGAATGGCGGTGCTGGCTCGAAGGGCCAAATGGCCTAGTCCTGCATCTATTGTCTATTGTCTATTGACCCTGGAGCCTTTAGGAATTGACAAGTAATACATGGTCCGGCAATTTTGGTGAAAAAGATCATGGCAGCGATCAAAAGAAAAGTGTCCTTTTCCATCTTCAATTGAACTGTTGTTAATGGGCACGACCTGTTGAACTTGTGTGAGATGTGTAAGGAACTGCAGATGCTGGTTTAAACCGAAGATAGACACAAAGTGCTGGAGTACCTCGGTACACAGGACTATGATAAATCAAAACAAATATCGTGAAGGCGACAATACTGAGATTTGAAAGCACTATGCTGGTCAAAAAATACCCTAATGTGTAGAGAAGCAAAGGTACTGTATCTAGACACTCACTCCCTGACATGGACTAAGCAGCTTATATCACCCCGCCTACTAGCACTATCCTATCCACTGGGGACAATTTACAGACTTTAGCTTAGATTAATTTAGTTTAGAGATACATTGTGGGAACAGGTCCGTCAGCCACCAAGTCCGTGCCGACCAGCGATCTCCCAAACACTAGTGCGGTCCCACACACTAGGAACACTTTACCGAAGCCAATTAGCCGACAAACCTGCACGTCTTTGGAGTGTGGGAGGAAACCGGAGCACCCGGAGAAAACCCACGCAGGTCACGGGGAGAACGTGCAAACTCCGTACAGACAGATAGAAACTTACAAAATCCTTAAGGGGTTGGACAGGCTAGATGCAGGAAGATTATTCCCGATGTTGGGGAAGTCCAGAACTAGGGGCCACACACAGTTTAAGGATAAGAGGGAAGTCTTTTACGACCGAGATGAGAAAATCATTTTTTTTCACACACAGAGAGTGGTGAATCTGTGGAATTCTCTGCCACAGAAGGTAGTTGAGGCCAAGGTACACACAAAAGCTGGAGAAACTCAGCGGGTGCAGCAGCATCTATGGAGCAAAGGAAATAGGCAACGTTTCGGGCCGAAATCTTCATTGGCCATATTTTTTTTTTTTTTTTTTATGACTTTAAACTAAATCAGTTTATACCTGACATTGGTCGAACAAGTTTGGATTCTGGTCAGACCTTCATTCCAAATGTTGTCAGACACCTCGAAATTCAGCTCAGTAGACCAGGCTTCTTTCAGATGGGTAGTGGATACAGAGGTGGTGAATAGACTCACAAAGCGAGATATTAGATGTTTGGAGTCTGGAGGAAGCTGCAGGAGCTCATAGAGTGGGCAACTGTCAGGCATGGTTTGAAAATTTGCAATTTGATCTTTAACGTAGTGCCTAATTTGGAGATAGCGCAAAAAATGAGCGTTGGAAAGGTTAAATTAAGGATAAGGGGGGAAATCCTTTAAAACCGAGATGAGAAGAACTTTTTTCACACAGAGAGTTGTGAGTCTCTGGAACTCTCTGCCACAGAGGGGAGTTGAGGCCAGTTCATTGGCTATATTTAAGAGCGAGTTAGATGTGGCCCTTGTGGCTAAAGGGATCAGGGGGTATGGAGAGAAGGCAGGGATGGGATACTGAGTTGGATGATCAGCCATGATCATATTGAATGGCGGTGCAGGCTCGACGGGCCGAATGGCCTCTACTCCTGCACCTAATTTCTATGTTTCTATATTTCTATGAAACGTTGCCTATTTCCTTCAGGATTTCGGGTCTGAAGAACTTTTTTCACACAGAGAGTGGTGAGTCTCTGGAACTCTCTGCCACAGAGGGTAGTCGAGGCCACAGTTCATTGGCTATATTTAAGAGGGAGTTAGATGTGGCCCTTGTGGCTAAGGGGATCAGGGGGTATGGAGAGAAGGCAGGTACGGGATACTGAGTTGGATGATCAGCCATGATCATATCGAATGGCGGTGCAGGCTCGAAGGGCCGAATGGCCTACTCCTCCACCTATTTTCTATGTTTCTATGACAGCACGTGTGGTCGGGATCGAACTTGGGTCTCTGGGCGCCGTGAGGCGGCAACTCTACCGTGCCGCGCAAGGTTACTACACGAGGACATTCAGATGATCGATGGTGATCATATTGAATCGCGAGAGAGAAGCAGGCTCGAAGAAATCGAATGGCCTACTGCAGCACCTAATTTCTAAAAAGCACAATTCTTAATGGCTTTAGAATTACGATTTCACTTCAGGATTGGGGGTCTGAAGAAGGTTTTCGCCCGAAACAGATGCTGTATTTGTCTGGCCTCCACAGGAGAATCTAAGATGCAGCTCCAGCTGTGTTATGTCCAGCACTTTTGTGATGGCTTCGATTTTCCAGCCTCTGGGACAGTTCCTTCAAGAAGGAACTGTCCCACCCAGCTTTGTTGCCGCCATCATCAGCACTGCACATATTCACACCTGGAGCTCCGATCTTATGATTCTCCTGAGCGCCAGGAAATAGGCAACGTTTCTGGACGAAACCTGACTCCAGACCCGAAATCTTGAGAGTGAATAGGCAATTTCATAGAAACCTTAGAAACATAGCTTTTAGGTGCAAGAGTAGGCCATTCTAGTCCTTCGAGCCTGCACCACCATGGTCAATATGATACTCTGATCATCCTCGTGTAGTCCTTGTATCCGGTACCTGCAGCGGTCTCCATACCGCCTCTGATCCCCTTAGCCACAAGGGCACAACCTAACTCCCTCTTAAATATAGCCAATGAACTGGCCTCCACTACCCTCTGTGGCAGAGAGTTCCAGAGATTCACCCCTCTCGAGCCTGAAAAAAGTTCGATATCATCATGGCTTTAAAGGATTTCCCCCTTATCCTTAAGCTGTGACCCTTGTCCTGGACACATACCCAACATCCCCTTAGCAACCTTCCTGCATCTAGCCACATCCAACCCCTTAAGAATTTTGTAAGTTTCTAATGAACTCCCTCGACTACCCTCTCCAGAGAGTTCCAGAGAGACTAGAACTCTCTGGACGAAACCCTTCTTCAGACCCGAAATCCTGAAGGAAATAGGCAACGTTTCGGGCCGAAACCCTTCCGGGTTTCGGCCCGAAACGTTACCTATTTCCTTCGTTCCATAGATGCTGCTGCACCCGCTGAGTTTCTCCAGCTTTTTTGTGTACCCGCCACTTTCAGGGAACTGTGTACCCGCAGTGGGCTATTTTAGCCCAGATTCACCAGCTCCTGCCTGACATCTGAGAGAGAGGGCTGTTACTCTCTGTGCAGCACCCAGAAACCACAGTTTAAGAATAAGGAGTAAACCATTTAGAACGGAGACGAGGAAACCCTTTTTCTCACAGAGAGTGGTGAGTCTGTGGAATTCTCTGCCTCAGAGGGCGGTGGAGGCCAGTTCTCTGAATGCTTTCATGAGAGAGTTAGATAGGGCTGTTAAAAATAGCGGAGTCAGGGGATATGGGGAGAAGGTAGGAACGGGGTACTGATTGTGGATGATCAGCCGTGATCACATTGAATGGTGGTGCTGGTTCGAAGGGCCGAATGGCCGACTCCTGCACCTATTGTCTATTGTCTATTGTCTAACCCTTCTCATAGAAACATAGAAACAGAAATTAGGTGCAGGAGTAGGCCATTCGGCCCTTCGAGCCTGCACCGCCATTCAATATGATCATGGCTGATCATCCAACTCAGTATCCCGTACCTGCCTTCTCTCCATACCCCCTGATCCCCTTAGCCACAAGGGCCACATCTAACTCCCTCTTAAATATAGCCAATGAACTGTGGCCTCAACTACCCTCTGTGGCAGAGAGTTCCAGAGATTCACCACTCTCTGTGTGAAAAAAGTTCTTCTCATCTTGGTTTTAAAGGATTTCCCCCTTTATCCTTAAGCTGTGACCCCTTGTCCTGGACTTCCCCAACATCGGGAGCAATGACAGCAACATCGGGAGCAACATCGGGAGCATCAGTACACGTGACAATAAACTAAACTCAACTGAGGATGAAGGTAGACAAAAATGCTGGAGAAACTCAGCGGGTGCAGCAGCATCTATGGAGCGAAGGAAAGAGGTAACGTTTCGGGCCGAAACCCTTCTTCAGACAACTGAGGATGATACTAGTTTGCTGTCAGAAGTGATCGATTGAATGATCTACTTTGACAGTTCAATGCCCTTGAGGTGTCCGCCTGACAATTGATCAGCTTTGCTGGGAATAGCCTCCGAGAGTGAGTAGGTTGAGCCAGCGATCGATTTCTGCAGGCTGTCTCTCGCCCCCTTCCCATGTAATTCACGATGTGTTCCAGTCCCAGCTACAAGTAGGGGCGGTACGACCACACGGATAAACAGAGATAGCCTGAATAAATAACCACAAACTGTACAGACCAGAGAAATAGCAAAGAAACGCCAGCGAAGTATTACTCCTGCGTTCTGGAAATGGAGGCAGGGAGCGCCACCTTTTGCATTAATGGCGCTGCGACCAGCGGGAGAGTCTCGGACCAGCGGGCACAGCCTTAAAATAAAAGGACGTTCCTTTAGGAAGGAGATGAGGAGGAATTTCTTTGGCAAGAGGGTGGTGAATCCGTGGGATTCTTTGCCACAGACGGCTGTGGAGGCCACAAGTCAATGGGTATTTTGCAAGGTGGAGATTGACACATTCTTGATTAGTACGGGTGTCAGGGAGATGGCAGGAGAATGGGGTTCGGATCAGCCATGATTGAATGGCGGAGTAGCATAATTAGACTTGAGAGAGAGTTTCGAGAGATACAGCGCGGAAACAGGCCCTTCAGCCCACCAAGTCCGTGCCAGCCAGTGATCACCCCGTACACTAGCGCTACCATCCTACACACACTAGGGGACAATTCACAATCTACAGAAGCCAATTAACCTGCAAACCCGCACGTGTGGGAGGAAACCGGAGCACCCGGAGAAAACCCACGCAGGTCACGGGGAGAACGTGCAAACTCCGTACAGACAGCACCCGTGGTCAGGATGGAACCCGGGTCTCTGGCGCTGTGAGGCAGCAACTCTACCACTGTGCCACCGTTCTGCCCCATCCAGCCACTAGAATTTTTGCAAAATCCCTGATTCTACCGAGGCCTAATTAAAGTGCCGTGAATATAACTTGCACCCTCACTTGCACAGGATCACGTGTTTCTGTCTGACATTTTCGAGATTAGATTTTCTTTTAACTCATTGGACGGGCTGCCAGTTCCAACAATGTGAACTATCTCCTACTGGCCCTTGCTGAGAGAGTGTAAATATGCACTTTAAAAGTCTGTGTGCAGTTAATCCCGTTTTAAACCGAGATGCCTGAGACTTAAGAGTCAGACTTCCTCTCCCCATGCCCCCAGTCTTATGCAGCTATTACTGCTGAATCCCATTTAATGATTTTCTTTTAAAAACATTAATGAAACCCATTTATCTGGCGACTCTTATCTCCCTTGCTGTGCTCTCTCTGTTCAAAGGGACCTCGTTCCATATTTTTTCAAGTGCTCCAGCAGCAAGCTCCGGCCTGGTGGACAATAGTGCGACTGGTTGACTGACATCGCCTTTATCTGTGGCTTAGAAGTGGCTCCGTGCAGCTCGAAACAGCGCAGTTCACAATGAATGGAACCCCATCTCGCTTCTCCCCCAGAGAGACCATAGCGCAGAGAAACTCCATGCTGGAATTTGTACTCTGCATGGGTCTCCTCCCACCCCCAGGGTGGCACGTCGGCGCAGCGGGTCGAGCTGCTGCTTCACAGCGCCGGAGACCCGGGTGCAGATCCAACATGTATGCCTGATTTGATTCAGACGATCCAACTGCTCCCGAGACAGAACGTTGCATTTGGCTCCAGTGTCGATCTTCATCTCGATTACTTTATTGTTTGCTGTTACGATGGCCATTTTGTTCACTATTCTGCAGAATATTCTTTTTTTGTTTTTTGTTTTTTTTTTGAAAATATTTTTTATTGGAGATAGGTACATAATCTATTACATCATTACTGTCTTACATTTTTAAATTGATAATATTGTCAGTTATTATTACATTGTCTCCAATACTTTTTGCCTTTTTCTTCATTTTTTTTAAACTAGATAGAACTAAAGAGATAGATGAAGTAGAGGAAGAAAAGAAAGAAAAGAAAAAACTCAAAAAAAAAAAAAAAAAAAAAAAAAAAAAAAAAAAAAAAAAGGGGGAAAGAGGTAGTTAAAGAAGAATGGAAAAATTTATTAAAAATAAAAAACATCGTTCGAGATATGTTCGTACATTTCACAGTGTAGCATTTCATCCAATCTTTAGCCCGAGTGCTAGTCAGGTTCCTGTGCTGAACTATTCGGACCCTTTAAGTAATCAATAAAAGGAGACCTATTCTGCAGAATATTCTGCCTGCAGAACGATTCCATCGTCCCTTGGCCTCTAGTCCATGCTGCTATACGTGGAGACGGATAAAACCAGACCCGGATCAAGTCCGCAATACTGTTTGACCTGCACCGGATTCCATCCGCGGACCGTGATCCGTGCTGCACAAATCCTTGCATTCCCATCAACTCTTCCCACCCAGTGTAGATGTCACACAGCCTGAAGCCAGCATGAGGCTCAAGCCTCATTTGCCCGCTGGCAGAAACATTTAGTGCCCAGTAAAGTTACACTGCAGTGACTGGGCAGGTGGGCAAACCACCAGCTCCCAGGTTGAGGGTGGGCAGACACTGGCGGGCAGGGCAGCCTGGCATGGGGCAAAGAGAGGGGAATGGGTTGGGAGGGAGGGAAAGGTTAGGTCATCCAGCAATCACCATAAGGACCACCATTTTGTTCCCATTGCAGATAGGGGCAGCAACAAAGGCAATGGTAGTCAGGAATGGCAGCACATTCAGCGTGGTGCTTTGCGTTATAATCTTGCCTTCTTCCCTCATTAAAGCACAGACTATAACCATCAGACTGTAGCCTGAAGAAGGGTCCCGACCCCGAAACGTCACCTATCCATGTTCTCCACAGATGCTGCCTGACCCGCTGAGTTACTCCAGCACTCTGTGAAACGTCACCTATCCATGTTCTCCACAGATGCTGCCTGACCCGCTGAGTTACTCCAGCACTCTGTGAAACGTCACCTATCCATGTTCTCCACAGATGCTGCCTGACCCACTGAGTTACTCTCCAGCACTCTGTGAAACGTCACCTATCCATGTTATCCACAGATGCTGCCTGACCCCCTGAGTTACTCCAGCACTCTGTGAAACGTCACCTATCCATGTTCTCCACAGAGGCTGCCTGACCCGCTGAGTTACTCCAGCACTCTGTGAAATGTCACCTATCCATATTCTCCACAGATGCTGCCTGACCCGCTGAGTTATGGTGCAGAACCATCTATGGAGCGAAGGTAAATAGGCAACGTTTCGGGCCGAAATCCTTCTGGAAATAGGCAACGTTTCGGGCCGAAACCCTTCGGGTTTCAGCCCGAAACGTTGCCTATTTCCTTAGCTCCATAGATGCTGCCTGACCCGCTGAGTTACTCCAGCACTCTGTGAAACGTCACCTATCCATGTTCTCCACAGATGCTGCCTGACCCGCTGAGTTACTCCAGCACTCTGTGATCTTTTCCCCGCTCTATCTATCTGCTCTCCAGGTAAAGAGGTTTCTTCCTAATTCCACGCTGGGTGTCAACCTTGTGGTTATACCTCTGGGCTTTGCTTTGGCTGATCGCAGAGGATTCCTTTTTAAACTTCAGACTTTCGAGATGCAGCACAAAAACAAGGCCCTTCGGCCCATCGAGTCCGCGACAGAAACCGCGGTCAGGATGGATCCCGGGTCTGTGGCGCTGTGAGGCAGCAACTCTACCCGCTGCGCCACCGTGCCAGCCTCTGCCGCGCCACTCTGCAGATGGAGCTGGGTGAGGCTGGTTGTAAGCACTAGTTAGTTCGTTCTGAGGAAAGACATTCTTGCCCTAGAGGGAGTACAGAGAAGGTTCACCAGACTGATTCCTGGGATGTCAGGACTTTCATATGAAGAAAGACTGGATAGACTCGGCTTGTACTCGCTAGAATTCAGAAGATTGAGGGGGGGGATCTTATAGAAACTTACAAAATTCTTAAGGGGTTGAACAGGCTAGATGCAGGAACATTGTTCCCGATGTTGGGGAAGTCCAGAACAAGGGGTCACAGTTTAAGGATAAGAGCGAAGTCTTTTAGGACCGAGATGAGAAAAACATTTTTTTTCACACACAGAGAGTGGTGAATCTGTGGAACTCTCTGCCACAGAAGGTAGTTGAGGCCACACAGTTCATTGGCTATATTTAAGAGGGAGTTAGATGTGGGCCTTGTGGCTAAAGGGATCAGGGGGTATGGAGAGAAGGCAGGGATGGGATACTGAGTTGGATGATCAGCCATGATCATATCGAATGGCGGTGCAGGCTCGAAGGGCCGAATGGCCTCTACTCCTGCACCTATTTTCTATGTTTCTATGATACGGTACGATATGAGACAATACTTTATTCATCCCGGGAGAGAAATATTCACAGACGTTGCTATTAAGGCCTCTTTCCAAACGAAAAACAGTCCTCGTTGGCAAGTCCTTTACTTCGTTGTCAAGAGCTAGCAATCACATAGATTTTTGACTGAAACACTTATATTCAATTGTTAAAGACTCTAGGACTGAAAAATATACTTCTATTCCACTTAGTAAGCTCTCAGCAGGTTTGATGCATTGGTGGGCCTGAAGCGAGCGTGCTTGATCTTTTGAGCTGTGGTGAGAAAGAAGTCAGTTACTGAAAAATTGTTTTAATAATTTCGTAAAATAGCCATTGATATGGAAACAATCTCCCCGTTGGGTTGCAACCTTGTCGTGGTCGGGGAGCTTGTGTGTCTCATTGAACCCTAGAGCTAAGCCAGCAGGAGATGCGCCTACTGTTAGGGTCTCCCGTGCTGGACAGGTCGATGGGTAGAGGTGAGACGAAGGGCGATCCACTGGTCCTGTAGGTTGGACGTTGAGCACAGGGCCAGCAACCCTGTCTCTTAAAACAAAGATGTCACGGAAACAGCAACCGAAGGAACCAACACTACTGGGTGTGATGGACTTCCAGGGCTATCGACAGATGCTACGATGAGGAGAACCAGACGGCATCCCAGGAATAGCCCGGCACTGGACACCGGAAGGGAAAAGGAAAAGAGGGAGACCCAAAACCGCCTGGCGTCGAACTGTAGAGGAGGAAATGAAAACAGTGGAGCTGACCTGGGGTAGTGTCCAGAAGCTAGTCCTGAACATACAGGAGTGAAGGGCCTTCCTTGCTGCCCCACATGCCAGGAGGCTGAATAAATGATTGAATGCATGAATGAATGAATGTATGAATGCATGATGAATGAATGAATGTATGAATGAATGAATGGATGAATGGATGAATGATGAATGAATCAATGAATCAATGAATCAATGAATCAATGAATCAATGAATGTATGAATGAATGAATGAATGCATGAATCAATCAATGAATCAATGATGGAATGAATGATTGAATGAATCAATGAATGAATGAATTAAGTGAATGAATGAAAACTTTATTGTCATTCAGATATACACCTAGACACAGTGCACCTTGAACGAAATTCCGTTGCAACGAAATTTCGTTGCATTGGGTTTCGGCCCAAAACGTTGCCTATTTCCTTCAGGATTTCGGGTCTGAAGAAGGGTTTCGTCCCGAAGTTTCTACTCTCTAGAATTTAGGAGATTGAGAGGGGATCTTATAGAAACTTACAAAATTCTTAAGGGGTTGGACAGGCTAGATGCAGGAAGATTGCTCCCGATGTTGGGGATGTCCAGGACAAGGGGTCACAGCTTAAGGATAAGGGGGAAATCCTTTAAAACTGAGATGAGAAGAACTTTTTTCACACAGAGAGTGGTGAATCTCTGGAACTCTCTGCTGCAGAGGGTAGTCGAGGCCAGTTCATTGGCTATATTTAAGAGGGAGTTAGATGTGGCCCTTGTGGCTAAGGGGATCAGAGGGTATGGAGAGAAGGCAGGTACGGGATACTGAGTTGGATGATCAGCCATGATCATATTGAATGGCGAATGGTGCAGGCTCGAAGGGCCGAATGGCCTACTACTCCTGCACCTAATTTCTATGTTTCTATGAAACGTTGCCTATTTCCTTCAGGATTTCGGGTCTGAAGAAGGGTTTCGTCCCGAAACGTTACCTATTTCCTTCGCTCCACATAGATGCTGCTGCACCCGCTGAGTTTCTCCAGCACTTTTGTCTACCTTCGATTTTCCAGCATCTGCACAGTTCCTTCTTAACCACTCTGGTCCCACCCAGCTTTGTTGCCGCCATCATTATCACTGCATTTCACTTATCACTTGGCCGTTGCATTTCGCTGTGGCCCCCAGCAAAGACCCCATTGTAACCGCTGCATAACTGTGTGTGTCATGGTGGCGCAGCGGGTAGAGTTGCTGCATGACAGCGCCGGAGACCCGGGCGCCGTCTCTGTACAGAGTTTGTACGTTCTCCCCGTGGGTTTTCTTCCGATATCTTCGGTCTCCTCCCACACTCCAAAGACGTGCGGGTGCGTGGATTAATTGGCTTGGTTATATAAATGTAAAATTGTCCCCAGTGTGTGTGTGTAGGGTAGTGTTTTAGTGTGACGGGGATCGCTGGTCGGCACGGACTCGGTGGGCCGAAGGGCCTGTTTCCGCGTCGAATCTCTAAACCAGTGGTTCCCAACCTTTTTTTGGCCATGCCCCACCTAATCACCTCTAAAATTCCTGATGCCCCCCCATGTGGTGATATATAATTCTTATCATTTAAAAAGTGAACTCCGTTTCAGCTGAAGAAGCTTAAAACGCCAATACCTTGGTTTAAACAAGCTTCAAAAGAACACGGCATCCATGAAAAAGAAAAATGAAATAAACATAAGACAGTTAAAGTTCTGAGCGAAAAATTACTGAAAAATTGTTAAAAAAAAGAAAAAACATTAGGTGGTATTAAAATAATAATAATGATAAATATGATCATAAAAGAGTATCCACAGGTAATAAAGAGAGAGAAAATTTCTATATTAGAATATTGAAATATTTGTGGATTGTCTCATCCGAAAACAGCAAATAAAGTTTCAAAACATATAATAGAGAACTGAAATGTTATACAACACAAACTAATTTGAATGGAAGCTTTTTCTGTACTACTTCGATCATTTTAATTAGACCTTTTTTACCCCAAAAAAATTATTTACTCAAAATAACATCTGAAACATAAACTACATATGTTTACCTGATGGAAAATCCAAAAAAATAAAAATCGAAAATTTGGACCCAGACATCCTCAGTCGCGCTCAATTGACCCCCTTAAAAATCAAATTGCCCCCCTGTGGGGTGTACCCCCCACGTTGGGAACCACTGCTCTAAACTAAACTAAACTTTATCCAATTTACCAGCTGGGATAATGGGAAAACTACGTTATATATGTCGAGTTATGCTTGTAATAAGGCTCGTACCACGATGTAAACAGAGTATATCTTTAATCTGTACAACAGCAGCAACAGCAACAGCCTCGTGTGTAAGCCCAGGCAACTCCCTAACTGCCCACACCCTGGGTTCCAGTCACATCCGGTTACTGGAGCCTGGCTTCTGGCACACAGGGTCCTAGTGCCCCTCTGCTCAGCCTTACACTATTATTGCATAATACCGCAATATATGGGATGAGGATGATCCCCGAGTGCTGTTAAAATCTGCAGCTAATCCCTTTTACGTGGAGGCCTCGAGCTTTGATCTTGTATCTTGTGAGACTAAGAGCGGTCCGCACCGTGCTCTGCAAGCCATCACAATTTGACACAATGCCACTTGACAAGATACAAGATGGAAAAACCTGCTTGAGAATAATAAGCTTTTATGGGCATTAACCATTTAAAATGTAAATACAATTTTAAACATTTGCATAACAATGCATAATCATTTTTTATCTTTATTTACAGGCAATGTGGATTTGGTGCTTTTCCAAGCAAGTATTTCAAGGTCACCTCCATTCAGAGTTCCCATGGGCATTGGAGGCTTTGAGGTTTTACTAACATAGACAATAGGTGCAGGAGTAGGCCAATCAGCCCTTCGAGCCAGCACCGCCTTTCAATGTGATCATGGCTGATCATCCCCAATCAGTACCCCGTTCCCGCCTTCTCCCCATATCCCTTAACTCCGCTATCTTTAAGAGCCCTGTCTAACTTTCTATCTAACTCAAATACGCACAGGGTCACAGGGACAAAAGCATCTGAGTTTCACTTTTGTAAAGTCACTTGCAGTATAGTCTGATTTCTCTCTCTCCTCTACTTTCAATCATCTCCGATTTACACAGGAGCTGCAATTAAACCCCTCCCCCCCCACACCCATCACCACCCCCCCTCCCAGCTAGTACCACCGCCAGCAAAGATCCTGTAGCAAGCAAGATAGATCACTCGACGAAAAAGACGGTGATGGGCAGATTCGTGGGTAAATTTCGACCCCGTTTCCGTAACCGGCTTCCGTCTCCGCACCAAACGCGGTGACTCGTGAAGTTTTTTCAACACTGTGAAAAATGTCCAAGAGTTCCCCGAGTACCTGCCGTTAGTTACCGCGTTCCCCGAGTACCTGCCGTTAGTTACCGCGTTCCCCGAGTACCTGCCGTTAGTTACCGCGTTCCCCGAGTACCTGCCGTTAGTTACCGCGTTCCCCGAGTACCTGCCGTTAGTTACCGCGTTCCCCGAGTCCCTGCCGTTAGTTACCGCGTTCCCCGAGTACATGCCGTTAGTTACCGCGTTCCCCGAGTACCTGCCGTTAGTTACCGCGTTCCCCGAGTACCTGCCGTTAGTTACCGCGTTCCCCGAGTACCTGCCGTTAGTTACCGCGTTCCCCGAGTACCTGCCGTTAGTTACCGCGTTCCCCGAGTACCTGCCGTTAGTTACCGCGTTCCCCGAGTACCTGCCGTTAGTTACCGCGTTCCCCGAGTACCTGCCGTTAGTTACCGCGTTCCCCGAGTACCTGCCGTTAGTTACAGCGTTCCCCGAGTACCTGCCGTTAGTTACAGCGTTCCCCAAGTACCTGCCATTAATTACCGCGTTCCCCGAGTACCTGCCGTTAGTTACCGCGTTCCCCGAGTACCTGCCGTTAGTTACCGCGTTTCCCGAGTACCTGCCATTCGCATTACGAGCCGCTACGGGACATCCACGAGGTCCTACGTACATTCTATGTACTGACGAGTTCAATTTTTTTTTTAAACTCGGGAGAGCTCTTGGGTGAACTCGCACGGTGGGACGGGGGCTTAGGATAGTGCCAGTGTATCGGGCGATCACTGGTCGGCGTGGAATTCATTGGCGCAGACGGCTGTGGAGGCCAAGGCGGTGGATATTTTGAAGGCGGAGATTGATCGATTCTTGATTAGTACGGGTGTCAGGGGTTTTGGGGAGAGGGCAGGAGAATGGGGCTGAGAGGGAGAGATAGATCAGCCATGATCTAGACACGCTAGAATTCAGAAGATTGAGGGGGGATCTTATAGAAACTTACAAAATTCTTAAGGGGTTGGACAGGCTAGATGCAGGAAGATTGTTCCCGATGTTGGGGAAGTCCAGAACAAGGGGCCACACACGCAGTTTAAGGATAAGGGGGAAGTCTTTTAGGACCAAGATGAGAAAAACATTTTTTTTCCACACACAGAGAGAGTGGTGAATCTGTGGAATTCTCTGCCACAGAAGGTAGTTGAGGCCACACAGTTCATTGGCTATATTTAAGAGGGAGTTAGATGTGGCCCTTGTGGCTAAAGGGATCAGGGGGTATGGAGAGAAGGCAGGGATGGGATACTGAGTTGGATGATCAGCCATGATCATATTGAATGGCGGTGCAGGCTCGAAGGGCCGAATGGCCTCTACTCCTGCACCTATTGTCTATGTTTCTATGTATATTTAAGAGGGAGTTTGATGTGGCCCTTGTGGCTAAAGGGATCAGGGGGTATGGAGAGAAGGCAGGGATGGGATACTGAGTTGGATGATCAGCCATGATCATATTGAATGGCGGTGCAGGCTCGAAGGGCAGTACAGAGACAACGCAATGCACCTATTGTCTATGTTTCTATGATTGAATGGCGGCATAGACTTGGTGAGCCGAATGGCCTGATTCCGCTCCTACAACTTAGGGACTTGATGGGCAGAAGGGCCTGTTTCCACGCTGTATCTCTAAAGTCTAAAGTCTTACTTACGACTGAGCCAGTGTCTTTCATCAGTGTGTGGGAGGCAGTAGTGTGAGTGACACTGATGGCCATAAATATACTGTCAGATGGTCTGTGGTTTGGAGCAGCTGATTCGGATTGTGAAGGACAGTCCATCTTTAACAGTGGTAATTGGAAGAACATGATGCCACTGGGGATGATTCTCCCTGCCAATTATCAAACTTCTTGCCCTGGCCTTTCCAGAAGTCAGCAACTCTGGAGCCATGTAGAGCAAAAAGCGCTGGAGTAACTCAGCGGGCCGATAAACCCTATCCAAGCCGCTGGGGCTGTCCTCCCGTTCCGATGTCGGAGTTCCATCAGCCTGGCGAGAAGGCCTGAACATCGGGCCGCCCATAGCGGCGACTGCGGGGGGCTCGGGAGACCCCATTCACGGGGTGAACATCAAAGAACATCAGAGGAAGTTGACTGAACTTTGGTGCCTTGCCTCACAGTAGGAAACTTTGATTCTGCTGTGTGGGAATGTTTATGCTATAGACCATCGTGTTCTGTGCTCTTGTTTATTCGTATATCTTAAGGGGTTGGACAGGCTAGATGCAGGAAGATTGTTCCCGATGTTGGGGAAGTCCAGGACAAGGGGTCACAGCTTAAGGATAAGGGGGAAATCCTTTAAAACCGAGATGAGAAGAACTTTTTTCACACAGAGAGTGGTGAATCTCTGGAACTCTCTGCCACAGAGGGTAGTTGAGGCCACACAGTTCATTGGCTATATTTAAGAGGGAGTTAGATGTGGCCCTTGTGGCTAAAGGGATCAGAGGGTATGGAGAGAAGGCAGGCACGGGATACTGAGTTGGATGATCAGCTATGATCATATTGAATGGCGGTGCAGGCTCGAAGGGCCGAATGGCCTCTACTCCTGCACCTATTTTCTATGTTTCTATGTTTCTATGTATGGCTGTATGGTTGACCGCACATTTCACTGGACCAACTGGTACATGTGACAAATAAATGTCTCTTGTCTCTTGTATCAAATAATGAAGGGCCTGGAGAGAGTGGATGTGGAGAGGATGTTTCCACTGGCGGGAGAGTCTAGGACCAGAGGGCACAGCCTCAGATTTAAAGGACGTTACTATGGGAAGGAGATGAGGAGGAATTTATTTAGCCAGAGGGTGGTGAATCTGTGGAATTCATTGCCACAGACGGCGGTGGAGGCCACAGGTCAGTGGATATTTTTTAAACGGAGATTGACAGGTTCTTGATTAATAAGAGTGTTAAAAGTTAGTCAACAATCAAGTGTTTTATTGTCGTGTGTCACGAAATGGCGCAGCGGTAGAGTCGCTGCCTCACGGCGCCAGAGACCCGGGTTCCATCCTGACTACGGGCGCTGCCTGTACGGAGTTTGCACGTTCTCCCCGTGACCCGCGTGGGGTTTCTCCGGGTGCTCCGGTTTCCTCCCACACTCCAAAGACGTGCAGGTTTGTAGGCTAATTGACTTCAGTACAATTGTAAATTGCCCCTAGTGTGTGTAGGATAGTGTTAAGGGGCTGTCCCACTGTACGAGGTCGTTCAAGAGCTCTTCCGAGTTTAAAAAAAAAAATCAAACTTGTGGTAAGCACGTAGAATGTACGTAGCGGATACGTCGGAGCTCAGGACGTCTCTTAGCGGCTCGTAACGCTAACGGCAGGTTCTCGGGAAACGCGATAAGCTCGTAAAGACTCGTGAAGGTTTTACAACGTTAAAAAACGTCCACGAGAGCCCCGAGTACCTACGAGCGGCCATTACCGTAAATCTCCGAGTTCGAAACTCGGGAGAGCTCTTGAATTAGCACGTACCGTGGGACAGGGCCCATTTATGTGCGTTGTTCGCTGGTCGGCGCAGACGTGGTGGGCCGAAGGGCCTGTTTCCACGCTGTAATCTCTAAAATTAAAAAAAAATGCCCCCAAGTCTATCTAGTTCAGAGCCTATTTGGGGAGAAGGCAGGAGAATGGGGTTGAGAGGGAAAAAGAGATCAGCCATGACTGAATGGCGGAGTAGACTCGGTGGGCCGAAAGTCCTCATTCTGCTCCTATGTCTTAAAATCATTTAAAATTGACGTTGAGGGAGGGGGGGGGGAGTGAGCGAGAGAGCTGTGGGCATGAACATTTCTCCAGTACTTTAATCCTGACTCAGGTCACAGCTCGGCAAGTAGGAAGAACGATATCGTCTGTCATGATGTTTCATTGCAACGGCTTTTGCCATTCGCAGCACGGAGGGATGGTGTCATCCGGAGGTGAGAAGGCTAACAGCAAACTCATGTTGATTCCTCTTTTCTCCATAGATGGCTTATTCTGTCAAGCTTCGAAAGCCAAGAATAGACCACGACATCTACTGTCGAACAGCCACTTTACACTTCATTTGGATCCATGCGTTTTTTTTCCAAAGTCCCCACGCTCCGCTTTCCTGTTACCAGGACTTCTAAACACAGCAGAGAAGTGGATATGATTTATGATTTTTAATGTCAAAAGAGAGTTGGGGGTTTAATTGCCATGTACGCCGGGATTTGGAAGAATGAGATTCTTGCTTTCCGCAGCTTCACAGGTTCAGCAACACGACAACACGACAAATACACATACAATGAAATATCACTTGTACTCGAGAAACCAACAGTGCAAACAAACCCAGCCAGGCACAAGGAACCGCAGCTGCTGGAATCTTGCCTGGAACACAAAGTGCTGGAGGAACTCAGCAGGTCAGGCAGCATCAGTGGAGGGGAATGGGCAGGCGACGTTTCAGTTCGGGGACCCTTCTTCAGACTGGACTCTGCACGTGGCCCCAAGTACTGAGTGAGACCTTGGTTGTAACGAGTCTGGGCCACTTGGGTGCTGAGGTCAGGTGTGCAGGGTTGCACAAGAGCCCAGTGGCTGCCCTTGAACCTGGAGGTCACGGTGAGAGAGAGAGAGAGAGAGAGGGAGAGAGAGAGAGGGAATGAAGGGAGGGAGGGAGCGAGAGTGTAAATAAAGGGATGGAGAGCGTGTGAATAAAGGGAGGAGAGTGTGTGAATAAAGGGTGAGAGTGTGTGTGTGAATAAAGAAAGGGAAGGAGGGAGTGTGTGAATAAAGGGAGAGAGTGTGTGAATAAAGGGAGAGAGAGGGAGTGTGTGAATAAAGAAGGGAAGGAGGGAGTGTGTGAATAAAGGGAGAGAGAGGGAGTGTGTGAATAAAGGGAGAGAGAGTGTGTGAATAAAGAAAGGGAAGGAGGGAGTGTGTGAATAAAGGGAGAGAGAGGGAGTGTGTGAATAAAGGGAGAGAGAGGGAGTGTGTGAATAAAGGGAGAGAGAGGGAGTGGGTGAAGAAAGGGAGTGTGTGAATAAAGGGAGAGAGAGGGAGTGTGTGAATAAAGGGAGGGACCATGTTGACAGGGAGGTGCTGGACTTTATGCATTGACGGTGGAGGCAGTGGAGCCAGTGGGAGGCGAGGAGCGGGGAAAGCAGTGAAGGCTCGATGCCAATGCTCAGAGAGGGCTGGCTTACAATCGAGCCGTCCACCATGTACAGATACATGATAAAGGGAATAACGTTTAGTGCAAGGTAAAGTGCAGTAAAGTCCGATTAAAGATAGTCCGAGGGTCTCCAATAATGAGGTAGATGGGAGGTCAGGACCGCTCTCTAGTTGGTGAGAGGACGGTTCAGTTGCCTGATAACAGCCGGGAAGAAACTGTCCCTGAATCTGGAGGTGTGTGTGCGTTTGTTTTCACACTTCTGTACCTCTTGCCCGATGGGAGAGGGGAGAAGAGGGAGTGACCGGGGGGGTGAGACTGGTCCTTGATGATGCTGCTGGCCTTGCCGAGGCAGCGTGAGGTGTAGATGGAGTTTTGACCATCAGAGATAGACACAAAATGCTGGAGTAACTCAGCGGGACAGGCAGCATCTCCGGAGAGAAGGAACGGGTGACGTTTGTACGTCTTTGGAGTGCGGGAGGAAATTGGGAGCACCCGGGGAAAACCCATGCGGTTTTCGGGGAGAACGTGCAAACTCCGCACAGACAGCGCCCGTAGTCGGGATTGAACCCGGGGTCCCTGGCGCTGTGAGGCAGCAACTCTACCGCTGCGCCACCGTGACGCCCTGTTCCTCCCACATCCCAAAGACGTGCGGGTTTGCGATTCAATCGATCCCCCTCTGTAAATTGCCCCCTCGGGAGTGGATGAGAAAGTGGGATAACATAGAACTAGTGTGATCGCTAGTCAACGTGGACTTATCAATCGATAAGTAAGTGACTACTAGTAATTGCAATCCACCTTATTGGGGACATAGAAACATAGAAACATAGAAATTAGGTGCAGGAGTAGGCCATTCGGCCCTTCGAGCCTGCACCGCCATTCAATATGATCACGGCTGATCATCCAACTCAGTATCCCGTACCTGCCTTCTCTCCATACCCCCTGATCCCCTTAGCCACAAGGGCCACATCTAACTCCCTCTTAAATATAGCCAATGAACTGTGGCCTCGACTACCCTCTGTGGCAGAGAGTTCCAGAGATTCACCACTCTCTGTGTGAAAAAAGTTCTTCTCATCTCGGTTTTAAAGAATTTCCCCTTCATCCTTAAACTGTGACCCCTTGTCCTGGACTTCCCTAACATCAGGAACAATCTTCCTGCATCTAGCCTGTCCAACCCCTTAAGAATTTTGTAAGTTTCTATAAGATCCCCTCTCAATCTTCTAAATTCTAGAGAGTATAAACCAAGTCTATCCAGTCTTTCTTCATAAGACAGTCCTGACATCCCAGGAATCAGTCTGGTGAACCGTCTCTGCACTCCCTCTATGGCAATAATGTCCTTCCTCAGATTTGGAGACCAAAACTGTACGCAATACTCCAGGTGTGGTCTCACCAAGACCCTGTACAACTGCAGTAGAACCTCTCTGCTCCTATACCACTGATGGAGTTTGGCTAATAGTGAGAGAAATGTAATTATATTTTGCGCATGTTATGGGTTTACACTGAGGAAGCTGTGAATGCAAGATTAGTCATTTGAAAGCTAGTTAAAATATATAATCCGCCACGCCAGAGGCAGTCAGTATTCATCAGCTCCACCATGAATTGACTGAACATGCATCAAAGGACTCCACTCAGCCAGTAACCAGCCTTCCAGCCCAAAAGTACCCATTGATTAGTTCACCACAAGGAAGGCCATACAACTTAGCCGGTGAGGCAGTCATCGAGTCTTAGAGTCACAGAATCTTGCAGAGTGGAAACAGGCCCTTCGGCCCAACTTGCCCACAACAGCCAACAATTGTCCCACCTGCCCGCGTTTGGCCCATATCCCTCTAAACCTGTCCGATCCATGTACCTGTCTAAATGTTGCGATAGTCCCAGCCTCAACTACCTCCTCTGGCAGCTTGTTCCATACACCCACCATCCTCTGTGTGTTGGGGGAGTCCAGAACCAGGGGCCACACACAGTTTAAGAATGAGGGGTAACCCATTTAGAACGGAATGGAGTGGCTGGGCTTGTACACTCTGGAGTTTAGTAGGATGAGAGGGCATCTCATTGAAACATATAAGATTGTTAAGGGCTTGGACACGCTAGAGGCAGGAAACATGTTCCCGATGTTGGGGGAGTCCAGAACCAGGGGCCACACACACACAGTTTAAGAATAAGGGGTAAGCCATTTAGAACGGACACTTTTTCTCACAGAGAGTTGTGAGTCTGTGGAATTCTCTGCCTCAGAGGGCGGTGGAGGCAGGTTCTCTGGAAACTTTCAAGAGAGAGCTAGATAGGGCTCTTAAAGATAGCGGAGTCAGGGGATATGGGGAGAAGGCAGGAACGGGGTACTGATTGGGGATGATCAGCCGTGATCACATTGAATGGCGGTGCTGGCTCGAAGGGCCGAATGGCCTCTACTCCTGCACCTATTGTCTATTGCCTATTGTCACACGGTGCCATGCACATGCCATATGTTGGCACCGCGATGCCAGGTGCTGGCACAAGGGTACAGCATGTTGACAAGACTTAACACGAAAATGCAGTTGCTTGGATACCATTCGTTGGCAAGGCGGATGCCACATGCTGGTACGACGGCACAGTTTGCTAACAAACTGCAGCAAGCAGGAAGATGGTGTTTACAAACTGGTGTCAAACACTGGCACATATCGTGGCAATGCACACTTGCAGGCTGCGAGGGAAATAGACCAGGCCCAGCAGCCTCCCATAGAGTTTAGTACAGTTTGCTTTCGAGACACAGCGTGGAAACAGGCCCTTCGGCCCACCGAGTCCGCGCCGTCCAGCGATCCCCGTCACACTAGCACCATCCTACACACACACTAGGGACAACTATGCGGTCCTGACATATGATGAAAGAATGGGTCGACTGGGCTTGCATTCACTGGAATTCAGAAGGATCTTAAAGAAACATCAGAAGGTTCACCAGACTGATTCCTGAGATGTCAGGACTGTTTTATGAAGAAAGACTGGATAGACTTGGTTTATACTCTCTAGAATTTGGGAGATTGAGAGGGGATCTTCAAGTCAAGTCAAGTCAAGTTTATTTGTCACATACACATACGAGATGTGCAGTGAAATGAAAGTGGCAAGAAACTTACAAAATTCTTAAGGGGTTGGACAGGCTAGATGCAGGAAGATTGTTCCCGATGTTGGGGAAGTCCAGGACAAGGGGTCACAGCTTAAGGATGAGGGGGAAATCCTTTAAAACCGAGATGAGAAAAACTTTTTTCACACAGAGAGTGGTGAATCTCTGGAACTCTCTGCCACAGAGGGTAGTCGAGGCCACAGTTCATTGGCTATATTTAAGAGGGAGTTAGATGTGGCCCTTGTGGCTAAAGGGATCAGGGGGTATGGAGAGAAGGCAGTTACGGGATACTGAGTTGGATGATCAGCCATGATCATATTGAATGGCGGTGCAGGCTCGAAGGGCCGAATGGCCTACTTTCTATGTTTCTATGTAAAATTCTTATGGTGTTGGACAGGCTAGATGCAGGAAAAATGTTACCGATGTTGGGGGAGTCCAGAACCAGGGGTCACACACACAGTTTAAGAATAAGGGGTCGACCATTTAGGACTGAGATGAGGAAAATCTTTTTCACCCTGAGAGAGAGTTGTGAGTCTGTGGAATTCTCTGCCACAGAAGGCAGTGGAGGGCGATTCACTGGATGTTTTCAAGAGAGAGTCTGGTGTGCCCGCTTGGCCAGGCCCAGGAGCAGGCCGACAGAGAGATTCCTCCACCCCCCCTCCCTCCCGCCCCTCCCCCCACGGGTGCTCTGGTTTCCACCCACACGTGTGGGTTTGTAGGTTAATCGACCCTCTGTAAATTGCCCCCTAGTGTGCAGGGAGTGGATGAGAAAGTGGGATAACTCCGAACTCAGGTGGTCGGCACGGACTTGTTGGGCCGAAGGGCCTGTTTCCGCGCTGTATCTGTCAAATCAATCCAGTCCCGCTCTTCCTGTCCTTGTCCTTGTCGTGAGGCCTTGCATCTCAGGATGGGGAAATTACCCGTTCCCCAGGGTGACGTGGCGTTGCCAGGGTAACCATTGCCGAAACGCTCTCTCAGTTTCTGGACTTCATTGAATAATTGAGCTTTAGATTCGCACTGCCCCGAAGTACATGATGTGTTGTATCAACCATCCCTGCCTCCTGAAAGAAGGGTCTCGACCTGAGACGTCACCCATTCCTTCTCTCCACAGATGCTGCCTGACCCGCTGAGTTACTCCAGCACTCTGTGAAACGTCACCTATCCATGTTCTCCACAGATGCTGCCTGACCCGCTGAGTTACTCCAGCAGCTCTGTGAAACTCACCTATAGGCCATGTTTCTCCACAACCCTACTGCCTGACCCGTTTCGTGAGTTACCCAGCACTCTGTGAAACGTCACCTATCCATTAGCTCCACAGATACTGCCTGACGCTGAGTTACTCCAGCACTCTGTGCAGCAGTCATCTATCCATGTTCTCCAAATAGGAAACATTTCGGGCCGAAACCCGCTGGAGTTAGGCAACGTTTTTTGTAAACCCAGCACCTGGTTTCGGTTTTGAAATTTACCTATTTCCTTAGCTCCATAGATACAGTTGGAACCCGCCCTGAGTTACCACCGAGCACTCTGTGATCCCCGCACACTATCCATGTTCAGAAGACAGTTAGCCTACGAACCTGACCCATGGAGGGAAACTCCAGCACTCTGTGAAAACCCACTCACCTACGTCCATGATCTCCACAGAAACCTGGGTCCCTGCTGAGTTGTGACTCCAGCAACTCTGTGAACTGTCACAAAGGCATGTTCTCCACATGGATAGGCTGCCTGACCCGAAAATAGGTGCAGGAGTAGCCATTTTTGTAAACCGAGCCTGCACCGCCATGCAGTTCCTTGTTTTCACATTTAGTTTACCTGTTTCTCCAGTTGGCTTAGAGATACAGCGTGGAAACAGGCCCTTCGGCCCACCGATTCTGTGCCGACCGGTGATCCCCGCACACTAGTTCAATTTACAGAATTCCACAGATTCAGCCTACGAAAAAATGTTTTCCTGTACGTCCTTGGAACATTTCCCCCTTATCCTTAAACTGTGACCCCTTGTTCTGGACTTCCCCAACATCGGGAACAATCTTCCTGCATCTAGCCTGTCCAACCGCTTAAGAATTTTGTAAGTTTCTATAATATATAAGTTTATATAAAAGTGCTATATAAATAAACATTATTATTATTATTATTATTATTATTATTATTATTATTATAAGATCCCCCCTCAATCTTCTAAATTTGGAGAGATATGGGCCAAACGCGGGCAGGTGGGAATAGTGTAGATGGGGCATGTTGGCCGGCGTGGGCAAGTTTGGGACGAAGGGCGTGTTTCCACGCTGTATCACTCTGTGACCGCCAGGTGTGTTCGGGTGGCCAGTGTACATGGCATGCAGCGTCAGGTGGGGCAGTAACTGCTGCGAATGAGGGAGGACTCTGTCTGCGGACATCCAACTGATACTTCCACCGTACCTACGCCAATTAAGTTGCACATGTCAACATCCAAACCGAGAGCGGAGCAGGTGAAACATAGAAACATAGAAACATAGAAATTAGGTGCAGGAGTAGACCATTCGGCCCTTCGAGCCTGCACCGCCATTCAATATGATCATGGCTGATCATCCAACTCAGTATCCCGTACCTGCCTTCTCTCCATACCCTCTGATCTCCTTAGCCACAAGGGCCACATCCCTCTTAAATATAGCTGAATTAAAAGATTTCCCCCTTATCCTTAAACTGTGACCCCTTGTTCTGGACTTCCCCAACATCGGGAACAATCTCCCTGCATCTAGCCTGTCCAACCGCTTAAGAATTTTGTAAGTTTCTATAAGATCCCCCCTCAATCTTCTAAATTTGGAGAGATATGGGCAGGTGGGAATAGTGTAGATGGGGCATGTTGGTCGGCGTGAGCAAGTTTGGGACGAAGGGCGTGTTTCCACGCTGTATCACTCTGTGACCGCCAGGTGTGTTCGAGAGCCCAGTGTACATGGCATGCAGCTTCAGGTGGGGCAGTAACTGCTGCTAATGAGGACTCTGTCTGCGGACATCCAACTGATACTTCCACCGTAACTACGCCAATTAAGTTGCACATGTCAACATCCAAACCGAGAGCGGAGCAGGTGAAAGACTTTTTCTTCATCGGACCTGGGCGATTTTGAAATGTCAGAATTGAGATCACAGCTGCGGCCTGGCATGCGATGCAGCTTGCAGCCACGTCCCTGGTGGCTCGGTATTGATCCCCTGTACTTTCTGCAGATCCACTGTCAGGAAGCTGAAGAACGCAGAGTGGTTGAAGGGCTGCAATTATTTATGAAGCCTCCGAAGAATCGCAGCTTCAGATCAGAGGTCGTGTTGGCAGAAGGCAGTCGCACATTCACCAAATGGGTTTCAGGGGAAGTAACACTATGGCAACTGCTCCACACTATATTAACAGTACTTGTGTACCTGCCCGTGAATGGTGGGCACAGAACATTCGTGCGTTTTGAAATTTGTTCTTTTAATTCACCAAAACTTGATCGAGGACAGAAACGTTATATGTTTCCCGGGTGCAGTTGGTGGGGAATGAATGAGGTTGCGAACTTCTTGTTCCTGGCTATTTCTTGCCACCATGGTTAGGTTAGTCTAGTTTAGAGATTCAGCGCGGAAACAGGCCCTTCGGCCCACGGTGTCCATGCCGACCAGCACACCAACACTATCCTACACACACCAGGGACCATTGATATTTATACCAACGCCAATTCACCTACAAACCCCGTACGTCCTTGGAGTGTGGGAGGTAAATGGTGACGGGGAGTACGTGCAAACTCCGTGCAGGCAGCACCTGTAGTCAGGATCGAACCCGGGGTCTCTGGGTCTCTGCCGTTGTAAGGCAGCAACTCTACCGCATACATAGACCACCTATCCATGTTCTCCACACAGATGCTGCCTGACCCGCTGAGTTACTCCAGCACTCTGTGAAACGTCACCAATCCATGTTCTCCACACAGATGCTGCCTGACCCGCTGAGTTACACCAGCACTCTCTGAAACGTCACCTATCCATGTTCTCCACACCGATGTTGCCCGACCCGCTGAGTTACTCCAGCACTCTGTGTGAAACGTCACCTATCCATGTTCTCCACAGATGATGCCTGACCCGCTGAGTTACTCCAGCACTCTGAAACGCTAACCTATCCATGTTCTCCCACAGATGCTGGAAATGAACCCGAAACCCAGAGTTACTCCAGCACTCTGTGAAACGTCGGCCTATTACCATTTCCTCTCCACAGATGCTGCCTGACCCGCTGAGTTACTCCAGCACTCTGTGAAACGTCACCTATCCATGTTCTCCACAGATGCTGCCTGACCCGCTGAGTTACTCCAGCACTCTGTGAAACGTCACCACCTTGTTCTCCACGATGTTTCCTGGTCCGAAACGTTGCCTGTTTCCTCAGCTCCATGTTCTCCACAGATGCTGCCTGACCCGCTGAGTTACTCCAGCACTCTGTGAAACGCCACCTATCCATGTTCTCCACAGATGCTGCCTGACCCACTGAGTTACTCCAGCACTCTGTGAAACGTCACCTATCCATGTTCTCCACAGATGCTGCCTGACCCGCTGAGTTACTCCAGCACCCTGTGTCCACCTTCTTTGCTTCTTTGTTTCTACATCGAGCTCATCGTCCTGGCATCCCTCAATGGCGGCATGTTGGAACAATGGCCGCCAACTCCATCCAGGTTTGATTACCTCGCCAACACCTACCTCCGCTCTCACCCCTGTGCGGAATGCCGCTGTGCCACACCAAGCTCTCCAACTATCCCGGTTACTAAACACTTGAACCCCCCCTCCCATTCCCACAGAGTGGGGCCTAGGACCAAATGGAGGTTTAGCACCTCATATTTCACTTGGGCAGCTTACACCCCAGCGGTGTGAACATTGACTTCTCTAACTTCAAGTAGCCCTTGCTTTCCCTCTCTCTCTCCATCCCCTCCCCCTCCAAGTTCTCCCACCAGTCTGACTGTCCTCCTGATTAAATCTTATCTCTGTTTGTTTTGTTGTCCACTTCCCCTAGCTTGCAATGATCTCTTTCACATTGATAACTTCTCCTTTGATGTCCCGTTTTCACACCTTACACTTCCTTATCTCTGTATCTCCCTCTCCCCTGACTCTCAGTCTGAAGAAGAGTCTCGACCCGAAATGTCACCCATTCCTTCTCTCCACAGATGCTGCCCGTCCCACTGAGTTACTCCAGCACTTTGTATTTTTTCTTTGGTTTGAACCAGCATCTGCAGTTCCTTCCTGCACTCTCCAATTATCTATCGGTCAGCCTTTCAATGCTTCTCTAGTTTAGTTTTGTTTAGGTTGCTGACTACACAGAGCGGAAACAGGCCTTTCGGCCCACTGAGTCCGTGCCGACCAGCGATCCCCGCACACTAACACTATCCAACACACACTAGGGACAATTTACATTTACACCAAGCCAATTAACCTGCAAACCTGGACGTCTTTGGAGTGTGGGAGGAAACCGGAGCACCCGGAGAAAACCCACGCAGGTCACGGGGAGAACGTGCAAACTCCGTACAGACAGCACCCGTAGTCAGGATGCAACACGGGTCTCGGGCGCAGTGAGGCAGCAACTCTACCGCTGGGCCTCCCTGTTGGCTATGTTTGTGGTGAATCTCTGGAACTCTCTGCCACAGAGGGTAGTTGAGGCCAGTTCATTGGCTATATTTAAGAGGGAGTTAGATGTGGCCCTTGTGGCTAAGGGGATCAGGGGGTATGGAGAGAAGGCAGGTACGGGATACTGAGTTGGATGATCAGCCATGATCATAGTGAATGGCGGTACAGGCTCGAAGGGCCGAATGGCCTACTCCTGCACCTAATTTCTATGTTTCTATGTTTCTATGTTTGACCAGGGAGAGTGGACTTTTCTCACAGTGTGCACTGTCGATTGCTCTCCAAGACCAATCCCTGTTCTCTCCCGTCGCTCTCCGATGTACGAAACAAGATTTTCAGGATGTCAAAACGGAAATGCTCTCCAGGTTAGTGGGCAGCGCGCTGAAAATCCCGCTCTGCAAATTCTTTATCACCTGGAGCCCAAACAAATGAGAATTCACGCCTGACCGATCACAGTGGAAGATTTGCTCATCCTTAAAATTAAATCGGACATATTGGTTTCACTGAGAATGCACGAGTTCAAAGTCAAAATTCAGCTGGCGCGTTCATTTTCGGCCATTTTGTTAAGGTGCTTTTTGCTCTCCAGCGGGAACAGTGACCCAGTTGAACTAGTAGCGGCCAAGAGCAGGAATTGAGACGGTGGAGCAGCGGGTGGAGTTGCTGCCTCACAGCGCCCGAGACCCGGGTTCCATCCTGACTACGGGTGCTGTCTGTGCGGAGTTTGCATGTTCTCACTGTGACTGCGTGGGTTTTCTCCGGGCGCTCAGGTTTCCCCCAACACTCCATAGACGTGCAGGTATGTGGGTTAATCGGCCCTCTGTAAACTGGATGTCAAAGTGGGATTACATAGAACTAGTCTTGGTGATCGATGGTCGGCCTGGACTCCTTAGACTTTAGATTTTGTAGTTACAGCGTTGAAACAGGCCCTTCGGCCCACCGAGTCCGTGCCGACCAGTGATCTCCCCGTACGCTAGGACTATCCTACACACACTAGGGACAATTTATAATTTACAGAAACCTGCACGTTTTTGGAGTGTGGGAGGAAACCGGAGCACCCGGAGAAAACCCACATGGTCACGGGGAGAACGTGCAAACTCCGTACAGACAGCACCCATAGTCAGGATAGAACCCTCGTCTCCGGCGCTGTGAGGCAGCAACTCTACCGCTGCGCCACCGTGCCAGTTGCGTTTCCAAACATTAGGCTAACTTAGACAAAACCTCTCAATCATTCAGAGTGACCCTGAATGGCCCTTGCAACAGGTCATCGAGTCATAGAGAGATACAGCGTGGAAACAGACCCTTCGGCCCAACTTGCCCACACACCGGCCAACATGTCCCAGCTACACTAGTCCCACCTGCCTGCGTTTGGTCCATATCCCTCCAAACCTGTCCTATCCATGCTCCTGTCTAACTGTTTCTGAAACGTTGGGATAGTTCCAGCCTCAACTACCTCCTCCTTCCTACACATAAAGAAATTCCTCCTCATCTCCTTCCTAAAGGAACATCCTTTAATTCTGAGGCTGTGCCCTCTGGTCCCAGACTCTCCCACTAGTGGAAACATCCTCTCCACATCCACTCTATCCAGGCCTTTCACTATTCGTTCCATCCACCCACCACCCTCTGTGTGGAAAAGTTACCCCTCAGGTTCCTATTAAATCTTTTCCCCTTCACCGTACACCTATGTCCTCTGGTCCTCGACTCACCTACTCTGGGCACGAGGTCAGGCCGAGAAAGAAAGGAACCAGCGTTTTGTGGCTGAGTTTCTGTGCATCGTCTGTTTGACATCGCAGCCCGCCCTGCAATCCATTACTTTGATTGCTGCGAAGAAAAAGCCAGGAAGCACTCAAACACACCACGGCTCTTACACTGAGAATAGACGACATGTGAGTGGAGAGCAGAACAGTCAGGTAATTTGCAGCTTTAAGGTGATTGAGTCAAGTGCAAAATCAAAAAAGCTGCGTTCAACTGGGAGAGGAGCTTTCAGCCTCCAGACACGTCGGAATCCATTATTTTTCATGCATATTGTACGTTTTCCACTCATTCTTTTAATCAGTGTTGAGGCCCATTTCTGGGGGTCAATTGCCGATTTCTAGAGAGTGGTTGAATAAAAATTGCGTTTCCCACAAGAGCCAACGCAACCCCTAACTTGATCAGTACGGGTGTCAGGGGTCATGGGGAGAAGGCAGGAGAATGGCCTTCGGAGGGAGAGATAGATCAGCCACGATTGAATGGCGGAGTAGACTTGGTGGGCCGAATGGCCTCATTCTACTCCTATCACTAATGATAGAGCCAGGGGCCACACACACACACAGTTTAAGAATAAGGGGTAAGCCATTTAAAACGGAGACGAGGAAACACTTTTTCTCACAGAGAGTGGTGAGTCTGTGGAATTCTCTGCCTCAGAGGGCGGTGGAGGCTGGTTCTCTGGATGCTTTCAAGAGAGAGCTAGATAGGGCTCTTAATGATAGCGGAGTCAGGGGATATGGAGAGAAGGCAGGAACGGGGTACTGATTGGGGATGATCAGCCGTGATCACATTGAATGGCGGTGCTGGCTCAAAGGGCCGAATGGCCTCTACTCCTGCACATATTGTCTATTGTCTATTGTCAGAGGAGGTAGTTGAGGCTGGGACTATTCCAACGTTTAAGAAACAGTTAGACAGGTACATGGATAGGACAAGTTTGGAGGGATATGGGCCAAACGCAGGCAGGTGGGACTAGTGTAGATGGGACATTGTTGGCCGGCATGAGCAAGCTGGGCCGAAGGGCCTGTTTCTACACTGTATCACTCTGTGACTCCCAACAGCACTACCTCGTTCAATGTGAGGGGACAGGGTGGGGAGGGGGAGGTGGGGGTAGGGGTGGAGGGGGGGGGGGGGGGGGGGGGGGGGGGGGGGGGGGGGGGGGGGGTTGATGTCCAATTAGCAGAATGGCAGCCTGACCCTGGGGAATGTTACACGTGCATCCTAGCAGATGGTAAAAAGACAGGGAGGCATACAAACTGCAGCTGACTGCACAATTCCCAGTGTTCACACAAGACCTGTGACCATGGAGACTCTCTGTTGACGGTTTTGGTGTTTGGATTAAAGTGGCTCCCAATCTTTAATTAACAAGTCTGCGGGCATCCGAGACATATTTCCCTGTGTGTCCGACACTCTTTCATCACCCAGAGCTCGCCCTCTCTTCTGCATCCACCCATGCATGGATAGGACAGGTCTAGAGGGATATGGACCAAACGCAGGCAGGTGGGACTAGAGCAGAGGGGGCATGTTGTGGGCAAGTTGGGCCGAAGGGCCTGTTTCCACACTGTATCACTCTATGACTCTGTGAAGGATGGGATGGCATTAAAGAAGGACATTGCCCAAGCCGGGAAATTATAGTTTTAGACTTTAGAGATACAGCGCAGAAACAGGCCCTTCGGCCCACCGAGTCCGTGCCGACCAGCGATCCCCGCACACTAACACTATCCTACACACACACACTGGGGCCAATTTACAATTTACAATTGACAAGAATTAATTAACCTACAAACCTGTACGTCTTTGCAGTGTGGGAGGAAACCGGAGCACCCGGAGAAAACCCACGCAGGTCACGGGGAGAACGTGCAAACTCCGTACAGTCAGCGCCCGTATTGAGGATGGAACCCGGGTCTCCGGCGCTGTGAGGCGGTAACTCTACCGCTGCACCACCGTGCAGTTCTGAGGAGAGACTGTCCAGGCCACAGGTGCTTTCTTTAACACACAGACACACTCACTCACACACACACACATGCCCATTCACACTCGCACGCACGTACACACAGACACACATACGTACACACAGTCACGCACACACACGTATACACACGAACACACATGCAGATGTCTAAATGCGGTCTCACCAACGTCTTATACAACTGCAACGTGACCTCCCAACTTCTATACTCAATACTCTGACTGATGAAGGCCAAAGTGCCAAAAGCCTTTTTGACCACCTTATCTACCTGCGACTCCACCTTCAAGGAACCATGCACCTGTACTCCTAGATCCCTCTGCTCTACAACAGACGCATGTATGCACACTCACACGAACACACTCACGCATGCATGCGTGCGCACACACGCACACACACACACACAAACTGAGTACGCTTGCACAGAGCTGCACTCTGAGCTTGTACACTATTGTTGTGATCTTACGCATGTAACGGAACAGGCTACGAGCATCGTCTGATCCTTACTGTAAAATGCAGCCTCATGTCATCGAGTGATTGAGGACACATCCACTTGACTTGACTAATGCCACTGGTGCATCTCCTTCACCAACAAGGTGACAGCAGAAAAACACCAACTATTTCAGCAGTGTAGTTTTAATTAATTTTTGGCCATTTAAAATTCCTATTTTGTAACGAGGTTGTCTTGGGGTTAGGATTGGGATCGAACCGTCAAACTCTCTGACATAGAAACATAAGCCCGTCAACGAGCAACAACAGATAGTGACGATAGTTGTGAACGATTGCAGCAGGATCTGGATCGATTGGCCAGGTGGGTGGAGGAATGGTTGATGGAATTTAATACAGAGAAGTGTGTGAGTTGTTACATTTTGGGACATCGAACAAGGGCAGGGCCTACACAGTGAATGGTCGGCCTCTGGGTAGTGTTGTAGAGCAGAGGGATCTAGGAGTACAGGTGCATGGTTCCTTGAAGGTGGAGTCGCAGGTAGATAAGGTGGTCAAAAAGGCTTTTGGCACTTTGGCCTTCATCAGTCAGAGTATTGAGTATAGAAGTTGGGAGGTCATGTTGCAGTTGTATAAGACGTTGGTGAGACCGCATTTAGAATATTGTGTTCAGTTCTGGGCACCGTGTTATAGGAAAGATGTCGTCAAGCTGGAAAGGGTTCGGAGGAGATTTACGAGGATGTTGCCAGGACTAGAGGGTGTGAGCTACAGGGAGAGGTTGAGCAGGCTGGGTCTCTATTCCATGGAGCGCAGGAGGATGAGGGGTGATCTTATAGAGGTGTACAAAATCATGAGAGGAATAGATCGGGTAGATGCACAGAGTCTCTTGCCCAGAGTAGGGGAATCGAGGACCAGAGGACATAGGTTCAAGGTGAAGGGGGAAAAGATTTAATAGGAATCTGAGGGGTAACTTTTCCACACTTTTCGAGGGTGGTGGGTGTATGGAACGAGCTGCCAGAGGAGGTAGTTGAGGCTGGGACTATCCCAACGTTTAAGAAACAGTTGGACAGGTACATGGATAGGACAGGTTTGGAGGGATATGGACCAAACGCAGGCAGGTGGGACTAGTGTAGCTGGGACATGTTGGCCGGTGTGTGGGCAAGTTGGGCCGAAGGGCCTGTTTCCACACTCTATTCACTCTATTCTGGAAATGTGAAATTAGCGCAGAAAATTGCGGGCCGACTCAGGAAACTCTGCCTGATCTGCCGAGCGTTTGCGATGTTCCCTGAGCCCCAAGTCCAGTACACTGTTGGCGATGGCCCTGGCACACTGCCGGGCAAATGGTGCCCTCCTGTGGGGGATACACAACAAGTGCTGCACAGAGAGTAACAGCCCTCTCTCTCAGATGTCAGGCAGGAGCTGGTGAATCTGGGCTAAAATAGCCCACTGTGGGTACACAGTTCCCTGAAAGTGGCGGGTACACAAAAAAGCTGGAGAAACTCAGCGGGTGCAGCAGCATCTATGGAACGAAGGAAATAGGTAACGTTTCGGGCCGAAACTCGGAAGGGTTTCGGCCCGAAACGTTGCCTATTTCCTTCAGGATTTCGGGGCTGAAGAAGGGTTTCGTCCCGAAGTTTCTACTCTCCAGAATTTAGGAGATTGAGAGGGGATCTTATAGAAACTTACAAAATTCTTAAGGGGTTGGACAGGCTAGATGCAGGAAGATTGCCTCGTTGCCTATTTCCTTCAGGATTTCGGGTCTGAAGAAGGGTTTCGTCCCGAAACGTCGCCTATTTCCTTCGCTCCACATAGATGCTGCTGCACATCGGCTGAGTTTCTCCAGCACCTTTGTCTATTATGGAATGGGAGCTTCTTGCTGAGGAAAAAATAAGGCGTGAATTGTATTGGGAGCTGCGGGTGGAGTCCACACAGATGGTGGGTCTCTCCTGTGTTAACCGACCCGTGTTAACTGTCCAGAACAAGGGGGCCACACACACAC